>NC_092772.1:61718435-61810935 GCF_047496795.1 Chiloscyllium punctatum | reverse complement strand
GTGTGTGTCTGTGTGAGTGTGTGTATATCTGTGTGTCTGTGTGTGTGTGTCTGTGCGAGTGTGTGTATATCTGTGTGTCTGTGTGTGTGTGTCTGTGCTAGTGTGTGTGTCTGTGCGAGTGTGTGTATATCTGTGTGTGAGTGTGTGTCTGTGTGTGTGAGTGTGTGTATATCTGTGTGTGAGTGTGTGTCTGTGTGTGTGAGTGTGTGTATATCTGTGTGTCTGTGTGTGTGTGTCTGTGCGAGTGTGTGTTTATCTGTGTGTCTGTGTATGAGTGTGTCTGTGCGAGTGTGTGTGTCTGTGTGAGTGTGTGTATATCTGTGTGTCTGTGTGTGTGTGTCTGTGCGAGTGTGTGTATATCTGTGTGTCTGTGTGTGTGTGTCTGTGCGAGTGTGTGTGTCTGTGCGAGTGTGTGTATATCTGTGTGTGAGTGTGTGTCTGTGTGTGTGAGTGTGTGTATATCTGTGTGTGTGCTGCTGTACATTTGTGGCTATGTGCATGATGATATGGTGTGTCTGTATGTCTCACCGTATGTGTGTGCCTGTGTGCTTAACAGTCTATGTGTCTGTGTGTGTCTTATTGTATGTACATTATGATATGTGTGTTTGCATGTATGACTGTGCACATTTGTGTCTATGTGCATTATGGTAAGTGCAAGTGTGTGTGTTTTACGGTCTGTAAGTGTCTCTGTGTGATACAGTGTGTGCACAGAGCGGAAATCTCTTGAGCAGGTGCCTATTTGGAGACAGGATGTGCACATGTAGGAGGTGTAAAGGTCTTTCAGTCCCTTGGGTTTTAAACAGGAGCCTGGGGAACAGTCAGAACGCTTTTGAAATAAGCTGATGTCTTTGTCTAGAGCGTTCTATCCAAACACGTTTACCCTCTTGCTTCTTTTCACGTCTGTCCATCTGTGTCTGTGTGTGTGTGTGTGTGTGTGTGTGTGTGTCTATGTGTGTCTGTGTGTGTGTGTGTGTGTGTGTGTGTGTGTGTGTGTCTGTGTGTGTCTGTGTGTGTGTGTGTGTGTGTCTGTGAGTGTGTGTGTGTGTGTCTGTGTCTGTGTGTGTGTCCCTGTGTGTGTCTGTGTGTGTGTGTGAGTGTGTGTGTGTCCATGTATGTGAGTGTGTGTGTCTGTGTGTGTGTCTGTATGTGTCTGTGTGTGTGTGAGTGTGTGTGTCTGTGTTTGTGTGTGTCTGTATGTGTCTGTGTGTATCTGTGTGTGTGTGAGTGTGTGTGCGTGTCTGTGTGTGTCTGTGTGTGTGACTGTGTGTGAGTGTGTGTCTGTGTGTTTGTCTGTATGTCTGTGTGTGTCTGTATGTGTGTGCATCTGTCTGTGTGTCTGTCTGAGTGTGTGTGTATGTCTGTGTATGTGTGTCTGTGTGTCTGTCTGTGTGTGTGCCTGTCTGCCTGTGCGTGTTTGTGTGTGTCTGTGTGTGTGTGTGTGTGTGAGTGTCTGTCCATCTGTTTGTGACTTTGCCTCTGTGTGTGTGTGTGTGTGTGTGAGTGTCTGTCCATCTGTGTGTGACTTTGCATCCGTGTGTGTGTGTGTCTGTGTGTGTATGTGTCTGTCCATCTGTTTGTGACTTTGTATCTGTGTGTGTGTGTGTGTGTGTGTCTGTCAGTCTGTGTGTCTCTGTGTGTGTGTCTGTCTGTCTGTCCATCTGTTTGTGACTTTGCATCTGTGTGTGTGTGCGTGTGTGTCTGTCTATGTGTGTGTGAGAGTCTGTGTGTGTGTGAGTCTATGTGTGTGTGTGTGCATGTGTGTGAGAGTCTGTGTGTGCGTGTGTGTGTGTGTGAGTCTATGTGTGTGTGTGCATGTGTGTGTGAGTCTATGTGTGTGTGTGCATGTGTGTGAGAGTGTGTGTGTGTGTGAGTGTGAGTGTGTGTGTGTCTGTGCACATGCTGGCGTTACTCTGCACCAGTCGATATGCAGGTGTGAATTTATGTATGTGTGTGTTTACTGTAGTTGTGAATCAGTACATGGGAATCAGGCCGATTTGTCTTATTGTGCATCCAACTGTGAATGAATGCGTATACATCTGCCTTTCTATATATATGCACATATTTCTTTGTCAGCAGATGTACAATTCTGTGGGATTGTGTCTGTGTGTTTATGTGGGTGCATTCCCATGTATTAACCTGGCAGTTTATGTACTTACATCTACATGTAAGCCTCTGTCCATAGTTATCAATGAGAAAGTGGAGGTGTCTTTCTTAATGTATCTGGGTACTGAGGGAGTGTCACACTGTCGGAGGGTCAGTGCTGAGGGAGTGCCGCACTGTCGGAGGGTCAGTGCTGAGGGAGTGCCGCACTGTCGGAGGGTCAGTGCTGAGGGAGTGCCGCACTGTCGGAGGGTCAGTGCTGAGGGAGTGGCACTGTGGGAGGGTCAGTGCTGAGGGAGTGCCGCACTGTCGGAGGGTCAGTGCTGAGGGAGTGCCGCACTGTCGGAGGGTCAGTGCTGAGGGAGTGCCGCACTGTCGGAGGGTCAGTGCTGAGGGAGTGCCGCACTGTCGGAGGGTCAGTGCTGAGGGAGTGGCACTGTGGGAGGGTCAGTGCTGAGGGAGTGGGCACTGTTGGAGGGTCAGTGCTGAGGGAGTGACGCACTGTCGGAGGGTCGGTGCTGAGGGAGTGACGCACTGTCGGAGGGTCAGTGCTGAGGGAGCGCCGCACTGTCGGAGGGTCAGTGCTGAGGGCGTGGGCACTGTCGGAGGGTCAGTACTGAGGGAGTGCCGCACTGTCGGAGGGTCAGTGCTGAGGGAGTGCCGCACTGTCGGAGGGTCAGTGCTGAGGGAGTGCCGCACTGTCGGAGGGTCAGTGCTGAGGGAGTGACGCACTGTCGGAGGGTCAGTGCTGAGGGAGTGGGCACTGTCGGAGGGTCAGTGCTGAGGGCGTGGGCACTGTCGGAGGGTCAGTACTGAGGGAGTGCCGCACTGTCGGAGGGTCAGTGCTGAGGGAGTGCCGCACTGTCGGAGGGTCAGTGCTGAGGGAGTGCCGCACTGTCGGTGGGTCAGTGCTGAGGGAGCCCCGCACTGTCGGAGGGTCAGTGCTGAGGGAGTACCGCACTGTCGGAGGGTCAGTGTTGAGGGAGTGCCGCACTGTCAGAGGGTCAGTGCTGAGGGAGTGCCGCACTGTCGGAGGGTCAGTGCTGAGGGAGTGGGCACTGTCGGAGGGTCAGTGCTGAGGGAGTGCCGCACTGTCGGAGGGTCAGTGCTGAGGGAGTGCCGCACTGTCGGAGGGTCAGTGCTGAGGGAGTGCCGCACTGTCGGAGGGTCAGTGCTGAGGGAGTGGGCACTGTCGGAGGGTCAGTGCTGAGGGAGCGCCACACTGTCGGAGGGTCAGTGCTGAGGGAGCACCGCACTGTCGGAGGGTCAGTGCTGAGGGAGCACCGCACTGTCGGAGGGTCAGTGCTGAGGGAGCACCGCACTGTCGGAGGGTCAGTGCTGAGGGAGCACCGCACTGTCGGAGGGTCAGTGCTGAGGGAGCACCGCACTGTCGGAGGGTCAGTGCTGAGGGAGCACCGCACTGTCGGAGGGTCAGTGCTGAGGGAGCACCGCACTGTCGGAGGGTCAGTGCTGAGGGAGCACCGCACTGTCAGAGGGTCAGTGCTGAGGGAGCACCGCACTGTCGGAGGGTCAGTGCTGAGGGAGCACCGCACTGTCGGAGGGTCAGTGCTGAGGGAGCACCGCACTGTCGGAGGGTCAGTGCTGAGGGAGCACCGCACTGTCGGAGGGTCAGTGCTGAGGGAGCACCGCACTGTCGGAGGGTCAGTGCTGAGGGAGCACCGCACTGTCGGAGGGTCAGTGCTGAGGGAGCACCGCACTGTCGGAGGGTCAGTGCTGAGGGAGCACCGCACTGTAGGAGGGTCAGTGCTGAGGGAGCACCGCACTGTCGGAGGGTCAGTGCTGAGGGATCACCGCACTGTCGGAGGGTCAGTGCTGAGGGAGCACCGCACTGTCGGAGGGTCAGTGCTGAGGGAGCACCGCACTGTCGGAGGGTCAGTGCTGAGGGAGCACCGCACTGTCGGAGGGTCAGTGCTGAGGGAGCACCGCACTGTCGGAGGGTCAGTGCTGAGGGAGCACCGCACTGTCGGAGGGTCAGTGCTGAGGGAGCACCGCACTGTCGGAGGGTCAGTGCTGAGGGAGCACCGCACTGTCGGAGGGTCAGTGCTGAGGGAGCACCGCACTGTCGGAGGGTCAGTGCTGAGGGAGCACCGCACTGTCGGAGGGTCAGTGCTGAGGGAGCACCGCACTGTAGGAGGGTCAGTGCTGAGGGAGCACCGCACTGTTGGAGGGTCAGTGCTGAGGGATCACCGCACTGTCGGAGGGTCAGTGCTGAGGGAGCACCGCACTGTTGGAGGTCACAGTTCGAAGCCCACAGCCTCTCCTGGTCACTGCATTCCTTTCTCTTTCTCAGAGAAAAGCAGTGGCAGTTTGTTCACCATAACTGATGGACAGAGCTGCACAGTTCTGCTCGTCTATCTTTCAATCTCTCCTTCTGCACTGCCACGAGCTCTTCAGTTTTAATCGTAGATTTCAGGATGGTGCTCCAGATGTGGTCTAGTTGAGGGAAACAGATACCAGAACGGTACAAACTGCTCGGAGTGTGGTCAAACCAAGGTATGTCGAGACCAGATCAGTACACAGTGCTGTCAGTGACCTCTCACCAAGATATACGGTGACTGGTTCAGTACACAGTGCTCCAAGGGAGCTCTAACCCAGGTATACACAGACCAGATCAATACACAGTGCTCCAAGGGAGATCTAACTGAGGTATATAGAGACCAGACCAATACACAGTGCTCCAAGGGAGCTCTAACTGATGTATATAGAGACCAGACCAATCCACAGTGCTCCATGAGAGCTCTAACTGAGGTATATAGAGACCAGACCAATCCACAGTGCTCCAAGAGAGCTCTAACTGAGGTATATAGAGACCAGTCCAATACACAGGGCTCCAAGGGAGCTCTAACTGAGGTATATAGACACCAGTCCAATACACACTGCTCCATGTGAGCTCTAACTGAGGTATATAGAGACCAGACCAATACACAGTGCTCCAAGGGAGCTCTAACTGACGTATATAGAGACCAGACCAATCCACAGTGCTCCAAGGGAGCTCTAACTGAGGTATATAGAGACCAGACCAATACACAGTGCTCCACGGGAGCTCTAACTGAGGTATACAGAGACCAGACCAATACACAGTGCTCCATGAGAGCTCTAACTGAAGTATATAGAGACCAGACCAATACACAGTGCTCCAAGGGAGCTCTAACTGAGGTATATAGAGACCAGACCAATACACAGTGCTCCAAGAGAGCTCTAACTGAAGTATATAGACACCAGACCAATACACAGTGCTCCATGAGAGCTCTAACTGAAGTATATAGAGACCAGACCAATACACAGTGCTCCATGAGAGCTCTAACGGTGGTATATAGAGACCAGACCAATACACAGTGCTCCAAGGGAGCTCTAACTGAGGTATATAGAGACCAGACCAATCCACAGTGCTCCAAGTGAGCTCTAACTGATGTATATAGAGACCAGACCAATACACAGTGCTCTAAGGGAGCTCTAACTGAGGTATATAGAGACCAGACCAATACACAGTGCTCCAAGGGAGCTCTAACTGAAGTATATAGAGACCAGACCAATACACAGTGCTCCAAGAGAGATCTAACTGAGGTATATAGAGACCAGACCAATACACAGTGCTCTTAGGGAGCTCTAACTGAGGTATATAGAGACCAGACCAATCCACAGTGCTCCAAGAGAGCTCTAACTGAAGTATATAGAGACCAGACCAATACACAGTGCTCCATGAGAGCTCTAACTGAGGTATATAGAGACCAGTCCAATACACAGTGCTCCAAGAGAGCTCTAACTGAAGTATATAAAGACCAGACTAATATACAGTGCTCCAAGAGAGCTCTAACTGAGGTATATAGAGACCAGACCAATACACAGAGCTCCAAGGGAGCTCTAACTGAGGTATATAGAGACCAGACAAATGCACAGTGCTCCAAGAGAGCTTAACTGAAGTATATAGAGACCAGACCTCTACACAGTTCTCCAAGTGATCTCTAACTGAGGTATATAGAGACCAGACCAATATACAGTGCTCAAAGGGAGCTCTAACTGAGGTATATAGAGACCAGACCAATACACAGTGCTCCAAGAGAGCTCTAACTGAGGTATATAGAGACCAGACCAATACACTGTGCTCCAAGAGAGCTCTAACTGAAGTATATAGAGACCAGACCAATACACAGTGCTCCAAGGGAGCTCTAACTGAAGTATATGGAGACCAGACCAATACACAGTGCACCAAGGGAGCTCTAACTGAGGTATATAGAGACCAGACCAATACACAGTGCTCCAATGGAGCTCTAACTGAGGTATATAGAGACCAGACCAATACACAGTGCTCCACGTGAGCTCTACCTGAGGTATATAGAGACCAGACCAATCCACAGTGCTCCAAGAGAGCTCTAACTGAAGTATATAGAGACCAGACCAATACACAGTGCTCCAAGGGAGCTCTAACTGAGGTAAATAGAGACCAGACCAATATACAGTGCTCCAAGGGAGCTCTAACTGAGGTATATAGAGACCAGTCCAATAAACAGTGCTCCAAGTGAGCTCTAACTGATGTATATAGAGACGAGACCAATACACAGTGCTCCAAGGGAGCTCTAACTGAGGTATATAAGACCAGACCAATCCACAGTGCTCCAAGGGAGCTCTAACTGAGGTATATAGAGACAAGTCCAATACACAGTGCTCCAAGGGAGCTCTAACTGAGGTATATAGACACCGGACCAATCCACAGTGCTCCAAGAGAGCTCTAACTGAGGTATATAGAGACCAGTCCAATACACGGAGCTCCAAGGGAGCTCTAACTGAGGTATATAGAGACCAGTCCAATACACAGTGCTCCAAGTGAGCTCTAACTGTTGTATGTAGAGACCAGACCAATACACAGTGCTCCAAGTGAGCTCTAACTGAGGTATATAGAGACCAGTCCAAAACACAGTTCTCCTCGTGAGCTCTAACTGAGGTATATAGAGACCAGACCAATACACAGTGCTCCAAGGGAGCTCTAACTGAAGTATATGGAGACCAGACCAATACACAGTGCTCCAAGGGAGCTCTAACTGAGGTATATAGAGACCAGACCAATACACAGTGCTCCAAGGGAGCTCTAACTGAGGTATATAGAGACCAGTCCAATACACAGTGCTCCAAGGGAGCTCTAACTGAAGTATATAAAGACCAGACCAATATACAGTGCTCCAAGAGAGCTCTAACTGAAGTATATAGAAACCAGACCAATACACAGAGCTCCAAGGGAGCTCTAACTGAGGTATATAGAGACCAGACAAATGCACAGTGCTCCAAGAGAGCTTAACTGAAGTATATAGAGACCAGACCTCTACACAGTTCTCCAAGTGATCTCTAACTGAGGTATATAGAGACCAGACCAATATACAGTGCTCCAAGGGAGCTCTAACTGAGGTATATAGAGACCAGACCAATACACAGTGCTCCAAGGGAGCTCTAACTGAAGTATATGGAGACCAGACCAATACACAGTGCTCCACGTGAGCTCTAACTGAGGTATATAGAGACCATACCAATATACAGTGCTCCAAGGGAGCTCTAACTGAAGTATATAGAGACCAGACCTATACACAGAGCTCCAAGGGAACTCTAACTGAGGTATATAGAGACCAGACCTCTACACAGTGCTCCAAGAGAGCTCTAACTGAGGTATATAGAGACCAGACCAATACACTGTGCTCCAAGAGAGCTCTAACTGAAGTATATAGAGACCAGACCAGTGCACAGTGCTCCAAGAGAGCTCTAGCTGAGGTATATAGAGACCAGACCAATCCACAGTGCTCCAAGAGAGCTCTAACTGAGGTATATAGAGACCAGTCCAATACACAGTGCTCCAAGGGAGCTCTAGCTGAGGTATATAGAGACCAGACCAATACACAGTGCTCCAAGAGAGCTCTAGCTGAGGTATATAGAGACCAGACCAATCCACAGTGCTCCAAGAGAGCTCTAACTGAGGTATATAGAGACCAGTCCAATACACAGTGCTCCAAGGGAGCTCTAACTGAGGTATATAGAGACCTGTCCAATACACAGTGCTCCAAGGGAGCTCTAGCTGAGGTATATAGAGACCAGACCAATACACAGTGCTCCAAGAGAGCTCTAGCTGAGGTATATAGAGACCAGACCAATCCACAGTGCTCCAAGAGAGCTCTAACTGAGGTATATAGAGACAAGTCCAATACACAGTGCTCCAAGAGAGCTCTAACTGAGGTATATAGAGACCAGTCCAATACACAGTGCTCCAAGGGAGCTCTAACTGAGGTATATAGAGACCAGTCCAATACACAGTGCTCCAAGGGAGCTCTAACTGAAGTATATAGTGACCAGTCCAATACACAGTGCTCCAAGGGAGCTCTAACTGCAGTATATAGAGACCATACCAATACACAGTGCTCCAAGGGAGCTCTAACTGAGGTATATAGAGACCAGACCTCTACACAGTGCTCCAAGAAAGCTCTAACTGAGGTAAATAGAGACCAGACCTCTACACAGTGCTCCAAGAGAGCTCTAACTGAAGTATATAGAGACCAGACCTCTACAAAGTGCTCCAAGAAAGCTCTAACTGAGGTATATAGAGACCAGACCAATACACAGTGCTCCAAGAAAGCTCTAACTGAGGTATATAGAGACCAGTCCAATACACAGTGCTCCAAGGGAGCTCTAACTGAGGTATATAGAGACAAGTCCAATACACAGTGCTCCAAGAGAGCTCTAACTGAGGTATATAGAGACCAGTCCAATACACAGTGCTCCAAGGGAGCTCTAGCTGAGGTATATAGAGACCAGACCAATACACAGTGCTCCAAGAGAGCTCTAGCTGAGGTATATAGAGACCAGACCAATCCACAGTGCTCCAAGAGAGCTCTAACTGAGGTATATAGAGACAAGTCCAATACACAGTGCTCCAAGAGAGCTCTAACTGAGGTATATAGAGACCAGTCCAATACACAGTGCTCCAAGGGAGCTCTAACTGAGGTATATAGAGACCAGTCCAATACACAATGCTCCAAGGGAGCTCTAACTGAGGTATATAGAGACCAGTCCAATACACAGTGCTCCAAGGGAGCTCTAACTGAGATATATAGAGACCAGTCCAATCCACAGTGCTCCAAGGGAGCTCTAACTGAGGTATATAGAGACCAGTCCAATACACAGTGCTCCAAGGGAGCTCTAACTGAAGTATATAGTGACCAGTCCAATACACAGTGCTCCAAGGGAGCTCTAACTGAGGTATATAGAGACCAGTCCAATACACAGTGCTCCAAGGGAGCTCTAACTGAGGTATATAGAGACCAGTCCAATACACAGTGCTCCAAGGGAGCTCTAACTGAGATATATAGAGACCAGTCCAATCCACAGTGCTCCAAGGGAGCTCTAACTGAGGTATATAGAGACCAGTCCAATACACAGTGCTCCAAGGGAGCTCTAACTGAAGTATATAGTGACCAGTCCAATACACAGTGCTCCAAGGGAGCTCTAACTGCAGTATATAGAGACCATACCAATACACAGTGCTCCAAGGGAGCTCTAACTGAGGTATATAGAGACCAGACCTCTACACAGTGCTCCAAGAAAGCTCTAACTGAGGTAAATAGAGACCAGACCTCTACACAGTGCTCCAAGAGAGCTCTAACTGAAGTATATAGAGACCAGACCTCTACACAGTGCTCCAAGAAAGCTCTAACTGAGGTATATAGAGGCCAGACCAATACACAGTGCTCCAAGAAAGCTCTAACTGAGGTATATAGAGACCAGTCCAATACACAGTGCTCCAAGGGAGCTCTAACTGAAGTATATAGAGACCAGTCCAATGCACAGTGCTCCAAGAGAGCTCTAACAGAAGTATCTCGAGACCAGACCAATACACAGTGCTCCAAGAGAGCTCTAACTGAAGTATATAGAGACCAGACCAATACACAGTGCTCCAAGAGAGCTCTAACTGAAGTATATAGAGACCAGACCAATACACAGTGCTCCATGAGAGCTCTAACTGAGGTATATAGAGACCAGTCCAATACACAGTGCTCCAAGTGAGCTCTAACTGAGGTATATAGAGACCAGTCCAATACACAGTGCTCCAAGGGAGCTCTAACTGAGGTATATAGAGACCAGACCAATACACAGTGCTCCACGGGAGCTCTAACTGAGGTATATAGAGACCAGACCAATACACAGTGCTCCAATGGAGCTCCAACTGAAGTATATAGAGACCAGACCAATACACAGTGCTCCAAGGGAGCTACAACTGAGGTATATAGAGACCAGACTAATACACAGTGCTCCATGAGAGCTCTAACTGAGGTATATAGAGACCAGACCAATCCACAGTGCTCCAAGGGAGCTCGAACTGAGGTATATAGAGACCAGACCAATACACAGTGCTCCAAGAGAGCTCTAACTGAGGTATATAGAGACCAGACCAATACACAGTGCTCCAAGGGAGCTCTAACTGAGGTATGTCGAGACCAGACCAATACACAGTGCTCCAAGAGAGCTCTAACTGAGGTATATAGAGACCAGACCAATACACAGTGCTCCAAGGGAGCTCTAACTGAGGTATACAGAGACCAGACCAATACACAGTGCTCCAAGAGAGCTCTAACTGAGGTATATAGAGACCAGACCAATACACAGTGCTCCAAGGGAGCTCTAACTGAGGTATACAGAGACCAGACCAAACCACAGTGCTCCAAGAGAGCTCTAACTGAGGTATATAGAGACCAGACCAATCCACAGTGCTCCAAGGGAGCTCTAACTGAGGTATATAGAGACCAGACCAATACACAGTGCTCCAAGAGAGCTCTAACTGAGGTATATAGAGACCAGACCAATATACAGTGCTCCAAGGGAGCTCTAACTGAGGTATACAGAGACCAGACCAAACCACAGTGCTCCAAGAGAGCTCTAACTGAGGTATATAGAGACCAGACCAATACACAGTGCTCCAAGGGAGCTCTAACTGAGGTATATAGAGACCAGACCAATACACAGTGCTCCAAGAGAGCTCTAACTGAGGTATATAGAGACCAGACCAATACACAGTGCTCCAAGGGAGCTCTAACTGAGGTATACCGAGACCAGACCAAACCACAGTGCTCCAAGAGAGCTCTAACTGAGGTATATAGAGACCAGACCAATACACAGTGCTCCAAGGGAGCTCTAACTGAGGTATATAGAGACCAGACCAATACACAGTGCTCCAAGAGAGCTCTAACTGAGGTATATAGAGACCAGACCAATATACAGTGCTCCAAGGGAGCTCTAACTGAGGTATACCGAGACCAGACCAAACCACAGTGCTCCAAGAGAGCTCTAACTGAGGTATATAGAGACCAGACCAATACACAGTGCTCCAAGGGAGCTCTAACTGAGGTATATAGAGACCAGACCAATACACAGTGCTCCAAGAGAGCTCTAACTGAGGTATATAGAGACCAGACCAATACACAGTGCTCCAGGAGAGCTCTAACTGAGGTATATAAAGACCAGACCAATACACTGTGCTCCAAGTGAGCTCTAACTGAGGTATATAGAGACCAGACCAATCCACAGTGCTCCGAGTGTGTTCTAAACGAGATATATCGAGACCAGATCAGGAGACAGTGCTCTGAATTTGATGTATGAAATCATTAGTCCAAGTTAAAGGTGACTGTCTGTGCAAGAGTGGTTCAGATTGAGGATTTCTGACCTTGAATCTCCGAGTTGCCTCCTCAGCACATGAGGTCGAGTCAGGAGCAGGGTGAGGGCATGGCACAGACACACACGATGGCCGTTCTCTCTGGGAGGCAGATGGAGAGCCCGGGAACGACAGCGGAGATACCCCACCCCACCCGGCGACCCCACCCCCCTCTCACACTCACCGGGCCCGACCCTCGCGATCACCAACAGTGCCAAGGCGCAGACGGCAGGGCTTGCCATCGCTGGTCTGTCCCGGACGACGACGGTCTGACCGGCTGGGAGGGAGGTCAGTGCCGAACGTACGAGAGAGCGAGAGCGGTCCGCCCCGCGGGAGGGAGGGGAGTGAGCCCACAGGACCGGATGTTTATCTCTCACGGCCTGCTGGCCACAGCAGATGTTTCACAGGTTCCTCTTTCCCCCTGTCGGTGAAGCAGATCAAAGCTGACAGAACCTCCACTGGGAGAGAGTACACGCCAACCAAATCCCTCAGAGAGCTCCCACTGACTCACAAAGCAACCAGCCGGCACTGTTCGCATCTACCCTGTACCTAACCCCGTGATGTCCCTGTCCTGGGGGTGTTTAATGGGGGTCAGTGTAGAGGAAGCTTTACTCTGTATCTAACCCCGTGCTGTTCCTGTCCTGGGAGTGTTTGATGGGGGGACAGTGTACAGGGAGCTTTACTCTGTATCTCACCCCGTGCTGTCCCTGTCCTGGGAGTGTTTGATGGGGGGACAGTGTACAGGGAGCTTTACTCTGTATCTAACCCCGAGCTGTCCCTGTCCCTGGGAGTGTTTGATGGGGACAGAGTAGAGGGAGCTTTACTCTGTATCTCACCCCGTACTGTCTCTGTCCCTGGGAGTGTTTGATGGGGTCAGCGTAGAGAGAGCTTTACCCTGTATCTCACCCCGTGCTGTCTCTGTCCCTGGGAGTGTTTGATGGGGACAGAGTAGAGGGAGCTTTACTCTGTATCTCACCCCGTACTGTCTCTGTCCCTGGGAGTGTTTGATGGGGAGACAGTGTAGAGAGAGCTTTACTCTGTATCTAACCCTATACTGTCCCTGTCCTGGGAGTGTTTGATGGGGGACAGTGTAGAGAGAGCTTTACTCTGTATCTAACCCCGTGCTGTCCCTGTCCCTGGGAGTGTTTGATGGGGGGACAGTGTAGAGGGAGCTTTACTCTGTATCTAACCCCGTGCTGTCCCTGTCCCTGGGAGTATTTGATAGGGGAATAGTGTAGAGGGAGCTTTACTATGTATCTAACCCCATGCTGTCCCTGTCCTGGGAGTGTTTGATGGGGGACAGTGTAGAGGGAGCTTTACTCTGTATCTAACCCCGTGCTGTCACTGTCCCTGGGAATGTTTGTTGGGGGAACAGTGTAAAGGGAGCTTTACTCTGTATCTAATCCCGTGCTGTCCATGTCCTGGGAGTGTTTGATGGGGGTCAGTGTAGAGTAAGCTTTACTCTGTATCTAACCCCTTGCTGTCCCTGTCCTGGGAGTGTTTGATGGGGGACAGTGTAGAGGGAGCTTTACTATGTATCTAACCCCGTGCTGTCCCTGCCCTGGGAGTGTTTGATGGGGGTCAGTGTAGAGAGAGCTTTACTCTGTATCTAACCGCGTGCTGTCCCTGTCCCTGGGAGTGTTTGATGGGGGACAGTGTAGAGGGAGCTTTACTCTGTATCTAACCCCATGCTGTCCCTGTCCCTGGGAGTGTTTGATAGGGGACAGTGTAGAGGGAGCTTTACTCTGTATCTAACCCCATGCTGTCCCTGTCCTGGGAGTTTTTGATGGGGGACATTGTAGAGGGAACTTTACTCTGTATCTAACCCCGTGCTGTCCCTGTCCTGGGAGTTTTTGATGGGGGACATTGTAGAGGGAGCTTTACTCTGTATCTAACCGCGTGTTGTCCCTGTCCTGGGAGTGTTTGATGGGGGACAGTGTAGAGGGGGTTTTACCCTGTATCTAACCCCGTGCTGTCCCTGTCCTGGGAGTATTTGATGGGGGACAGTGTAGAGGGAGCTTTACTCTGTATCTAACCCCATGCTGTCCCTGTCCTGGGAGTGTTTGATGGGGGTCAGTGTAGAGCGAGCTTTACTCTGTATCGAACCCCGTGCTGGCCCTGTCCTGGGAGTGTTTGATGGTGGGGACAGTGTAGAGAGAGCTTTACTCTGTATCTAACCCCGTGCTGTCCCTGTCTTGGGAGTGTATGATGGTGGGGACAGTGTAGAGAGAGCTTTACTCTGTATATAACCGCGTGCTGTCCCTGTCCTGGGAATGGTTGATGGGGGACAGTGTAGAGGGAGCTTTACTCTGTATATAACCCCGTGCTGTCCCTGTCCTGGGAGTATTTGATGGGGGACAGTGTAGAGGGAGCTTTACTCTGTATCTAACCCCGTGCTGTCCCTGTCCTGGGAGTGTTTGATGGGGGACAGTGTAGAGGGAGCTTTACTCTGTATCTAACCGCGTGTTGTCCCTGTCCTGGGAGTGTTTGATGGGGGACAGTGTAGAGGGGGTTTTACCCTGTATCTAACCCCGTGCTGTCCCTGTCCCTGGGAGTGTTTGATGGGGTACAGTGTAGAGGGAGCTTTACTCTGTATATAACCCCGTGCTGTCCCTGTCCCTGGGAGTGTTTGATGGGGTACAGTGTAGAGGGAGCTTTACTCTGTATCTAACCCCGTGCTGTCCCTGTCCTGGGAGTGTTTGATGGGGGGACAGTGTAGAGGGAGCTTTACTCTGTCTCTAACCCCGTGCTGTCCCTGTCCTGGGAGTGTTTGATGGGGGGACAGTGTAGAAGGAGCTGTATTTGAGGTTCTGTGTTGTTTGATATTGATTCTAGCTGAGGTATGAATGTAACCCCGTGGAGTGTGGCTGAGCTTTCAATGTTGCCCCCAACACATTTTGTTTTCTGTGTTGTATCTGCTTGATGCTGAGGGATCTTTGTATAATTTTCCTGCTTTTCCGATGGAAACAAGAACTGGCTCCCCATGTGTCTTCCTGAGGGACTTTCCAGCTCCTGTGTCCCAAACTAAAAATACCGAGATCAACCGAGGATGTGCCTGTGTCTGTGTGCGTGTGTGTGTGTGTCTGTGTCTGATTGTGTGTCTGTCTATGTGTGTGTGCGTTTGTGTGTGTCTGAGTCTGAGTGTGTCTGTGCGTTCGTCTGTCTGTATGTGTCTGTGTGTCTGTGTCTGAGCGTGTCTGTGTGTGTATATGTGTGCGTGTGTGTGTGCGTGTGTGTGTGTGTCTGTGTCTGATTGTGTGTCAGTCTATGTGTGTGTGCGTTTGTGTGTGTCTGTGTGTGCGTGTGTGTCTGTGTGTGGGTGTGTCAGTGTGTGTGGGTGTGTGAGTGTGGGTGTGTCTGTGTGTCTGTATGTGTGTGTGTCTCTGTGTGTATATATGTCTGTGTGTCTGTCTGCCTGTGTGTGTGTATGTGTGTGTCTGTATGTGCATGTGTGTGTGTATGTGTGTCGGTGTGTGTGTGTGTCTGTGTGTCTGTGTTGTGTATGGGTGTGCGTATCTGTGTATGTGTGTGTGTGAGTGAGGGTGTATGTGTGTCTGTGTGAGAGAGTGTGTGTGTCTGTGCATGCGTGTGTGTGTGTGTCTGTGTCTGTGTGTGTGCGAGTGTGTCTGAGGCTGTGTCTCTGTGAGTGTCTGTGACTCTGTGTGTGTGCATGCGTGTGTGTGTTTGCGTGTGTGTCTGTGTCTGTGTGTGTGTCACTGTGTGCGTGTCTGTGTGTGTCTGTGTCTGTGTGTGTGCGCGCGTGCATGTGTCGGTGTGTGTTTCTGTCTGTGTCTGTGTCGGTGTGTGCGTGTGTGTCTGTGTGCGTGTATGCGTGTGTGTGTGTATGTGTTTCTGTGTCTATGCCTGTGTGCGCGGTGTGCATGTGCGTACGTGTGTGTGTCTCTGTGTCTGTGCGTGTGTGCGTGCATGTGTGTGTGTGCGTGCGTGCCTGTGTCTGTGTGTGTGTGTTGGTGCCTGTGTATGCATGCATGTGTGTGTGCGTGCGTGCGTGCCTCTGTGTGTATGTGTGTGTGTGTGTGTCTGTGTGTGCGCGTGTGCGTCTGTGTGTGTGTGTGTGTGTCTGTGTGTAGGGGGAGTAACCATGTCAGAAGTGGTTTAACCCTTTCCTCCTGAATGTCCACTCCAGCGACTGCACTCTGTGAGAATCTGGCATCGCTTTCAGCCCAGCCCTCAACGTACTCACATTAAAATCACTCAGTTGGCAGATTTTGTTCATTCATGGGATTTGATCATTGCAGGCTGACAGACATAAAGCTCCCTCTACACTGTTCCCCCCATCAAACACTCCCAGGACAGGGACAGCACGGGGTTAGATACAGAGTAAAGCTCCCTCTACACTGTCCCCCCATCAAACACTCCCAGGGACAGGGACAGCACGGAGTTAGATACAGAGTAAAGCTCCCTCTACACTATCCCCCATCAAACACTCCCAGGACAGGGACAGCACGGGGTTAGATACAGAGTAAAGCTCCCTCTACACTGTCCCCCATCAAACACTCCCAGGACAGGGACAGCATGGGGTTAGATACAGAGTAAAGCTCTCTCTACACTGTCCCCCATCAAACACCCTCAGGGATAGGGACAGCACGGGGTTCGATACAGAGTAAAGCTCTCTCTACACTGTCCCCCCATCAAACACTCCCAGGGACAGGGACAGCACGGGGTTAGATACAGAGTAAAGCTCCCTCCACACTGTCCCCCCATCAAACACTCCCAGGGACAGGGACAGCACAGTGTTAGATACAGAGTAAAGCTCCCTCTACACTTTCATGTCATCTTTGATGGCTGTGCCCATGGGTGGCCCTGGCTGTGTTCTGCCAAACTGGCACCGGTGGCAGTGGAGGGGGTGGTGGGGGGGGGGAGAGGGGGGGGGGGGTGAGAAGTTTGGCAGCGAGCTGCGGTGTGACCCACGTGACCCCGAGAGGAAGTTTGGCCAGTCAGCTCTCCAGAAAGTCTCTGCTGGTCTCTCCCTGCTTCCTGCTGCTTATTGTTTCTCGCGAATGAGATCCTGTGAGGGAGCTGCGATCGTCTGAGCCACGGTGTCGGAATCGGTGGGGGGCGCGGTGGGGGGGGGAGGAGGAGGAGGAGCGGTGGTGGTGGTGGAAGGCAAGAAGCAGGCGAAGGTAAGAGGTCCTGGTGACAGTTCCTGGGGAACGGGGAGCTGGGAGCGCGCGTGACGGAGAGGGTTAAACAGAGGAGACAAGCCGGCACTGAAAGGAGAGAGAGAGAGAGAGAGAGAAGACAGACAGTGGAAAATTGTCCTGGCTGGAGAGCCGTTTAGTCTTCACTCTTCTTTCGGGAAGGGAAGTTGGCATTTGGGATGTCGACCCTGAAGCTGCTCGTCCCCCCGGCCTGGACGGTTCAGCTTGGAGGTCAATGTCGTGGCACAGAACGGGAAGGGTGAGGTCTGGGTTTCATTCCGACCCAACGTAATTTGCCTCTGCCGAGTGAGGGAGAGAACGAGACAGATACACAGAGAGAGAGAGAGAGGGAACGAGACAGAGAGATGGAGAGAGAGAGACGTGAACTCTGCTCTGGAGCCTACACCCGCAGACTGCCCCTTCCTCGTGGACATGTGCAGAGCTAGACAGAGGCCCTTCGGCCCATCGAGCCGGCGCTCAACACTAGCAATCTACCTGGCCTGTGCATCCCGGGCCAGAGAGGACCCCTCCACTTTTCCAACCCCAGTTCCCAGCCCTTGGCAACATTGGTCTCTCTCCTTCTCTCCCAGCCCCAACATACCGCCCTCCCCCGGCCCCCCCCCACCCCCGGTGAGCAGCTTCCCCCTCCCGAACACTCCCCTTCATATGTGCCACCTGCTAACCTGCAGTGACTCCCACCCCTTTGTGCCAATTCTCGGTTTCGGTGTTTCCACCAAAGATGTCTGCGTTAGTGCACAGCGTTGGGGTCACAGTGTTCAGATTTAGGTCCTAGCTAGCTCACAGGAAGACAGGTGTGCAGTCCCCCTCAGTCAAATAGCCAGTGGGATACCCGTCCCCTGTTAGAGTCACAGAACATTTTAGCTGCATGGAAAGTGTTCCTTTAGCCCATCCTGTCTGCATCTATCATCAAGCATGCATGCAAAATGGCAGCACAGTGTCTCAGTGGTTAAACCTGCTCCCTCCCAGCGCCAGGGACACGGGTTCGATTCCCGCCTTGGGGGGTGACTGTCTGTCTGGAGTTTGTACATTCCCCCCCGTGTCTGCGTGGGTTTCCCCCGGGTGCTCCGCTTTCATCCCACAGCCCAAAGATGTGTAGGTTAGGGTGGATTGGCCGTGCTAAATTATCCCATAGTGCCCAGGGATGTGCAGGTTAGGGTGGATTGGCCATGGTAAATTGTCCCATAGTGCCCAGGGATGTGCAGGTTAGGGTGGATTGGCCATGGTAAATTGTCCCATAGTGCCCAGGGATGTGCAGGTTAGGGTGGATTGGCCATGCTAAATTGTCCCATAGTGTCCAGGGATGTGCAGGTTAGGGTGGATTGGCCATGCTAAATTGTCCCATAGTGCCCAGGGATGTGCAGGTTAGGGTGGATTGGCCATGCTAAATTGTCCCATAGTGCCCAGGGATGTGCAGGTTAGGGTGGATTGGCCATGGTAAATTGTCCCATAGTGCCCAGGGATGTGCAGGTTAGGGTGGATTGGCCATGCTAAATTGTCCCATAGTGCCCAGGGATGTGCAGGTTAGGGTGGATTGGCCATGGTAAATTGTCCCATAGTGCCCAGGGATGTGCAGGTTAGGGTGGATTGGCCATGGTAAATTGTCCCATAGTGCCCAGGGATGTGCAGGTTAGGGTGGATTGGCCATGCTAAATTGTCCCATAGTGTCCAGGGATGTGCTGGTTAGGGTGGCTTAGCTGTGGTTATATTGGGGAACCTTGTGGCTGGGGGCTGGACCTGGGCGGGATGATCTTTGGACGGTTGGTGCGGCCTGGATGGGCCACATGGCCTCTCTTCCCACTCGCACGATTGTGTTATAATCTCATTTTCCAGAACTTCCCCCACCCCTAATGGCATTTCACGTGTTCACCGAAACACTTCTGAAATATCTGGAGAGCTCCTCCCCTCCTCTACCTTTTCAGGTGGTGTATCTCAGAGAGAGACCCCCCCCCCGGGTGAAAGCTGCCCTTTATCTTCGGGTTGGCTTCCGACACGACACGGAGGTCTGTTGTGTGAGGACAATTGGAGTCGTTTGGGCCTGTACTCATTGGAGTTGGAGGTGACCTTTGTTGAAACCTTCGGGGTGGATGTGGAGAGTTTGTTTCCCCCTTTTGAGGGAGAGAATCTGGGAGCCGAGATGCATCTTCTCAGTCTGAGGGCTCCTTCATTTAAGGCAGAGATGTGGAGGCACTTCCTCGCTCTGAGGGGACCGAATCTGTGGAATTTGTCAGAGCAGAGAGCTGTCGAGGTTGGGTCGTTAAGTATATTTAAGGCTGAGACCTTTAATCTGTTCGGGAAATCACGGTAATGGGGAAAAGACAGGGTCCCGGAACTGAAGAGCATTGGGTGATCTCAAAAATGGCAGAGAGTTTGACGGGCTGAATGGCCTCCTCCTACATCTTATGGACTTCAGGGTGGATCTGCTGGTCAATGACCACTCTATGAAAGGGAAAGGTTTCTTGATATTTATTCTGTCTGTGCACCTCAGAATTTTATACCATGATGTTTCCTATCTCTCTTGTCTCTCTCTCTCTCTCTCTCTCTCTCTCTCCTTCTTTCCCTATTCTTTAAGACAGGCTCAACCGAGGTGGCGCCAGTCAGAGGTGTGTAATAACAAACCTGGACCATGGAGAGAGAGAGAGAAGGATAGGGAGTCACAGAGAGAGAGAAGGAGGGTGAGGGAGACTAGGGTGGACTTTAGAAAAGAGATGGAGGCCACGTGAGAGAGACAGAGACAGAGACAGAGATGCACAGAGTGAGGAAACAAAGCGAGACTGGGAAAGAATGGGGCAATCCAAAAGAGAGAGAGAATGAGACAGACGCGAGAGAGAGAGAGAGGAATAGAGGAGAGAATAAGTGCCTGTAGCCATAGAGAAAGAGGGAAACGAGGGGGGAGCTTCGAAAAGCAAGAAAGAAAGAGAGAGAGATAAAGTGAGAGAGACAGAGAACGAAAGTGAAAGATGACGAAGGAAGAGAGTAAAATTGGAGGTGGATGTGGCCCGGAGAGAAGTGGGAACGAGAAGAGGCGGAAAGAGAACTGAGAGACGGAGAAATGGGAAGAAAGTGAGGGGCAGAAAGGGACAGAGAGTGGAAAGGTAAAACGGAGAGAAAACGAAGAGAAGGAATGGCAGAGGCAGCAGAGAAGGTGCAGAGCAAGGGGGCGAGAAAGCTGGAGGGAGGTCGACAGAGAAAAGGAGAAAGAGAGATTACTCTGTCAGAGGTTTGAGTGATCTCCCAGATCTCCTCACCATTGACAGAGCTGGAAGTTCAACACAGAATCTAAACAGGACGACAGGAACCCAACCACACACCGACACAGAGTGACAGAGCGAGGGGGAATCCAGTCAGGCAAATTTCCATCGTCATAATTTCACAGAGATTCACTGTTATTATGATAAAGCCCCAACACACACACTGACTCTCACTGAGGTACGGTCCCCACACACACACTGACTCTCACTGGGGCACGGTCCCCACACACACACTGACTGTCACTGGGGTACAGTCCCCACACACACACTGACTCTCACTGGGGCACGGTCCCCACACACACACTGACTGTCACTGGGGTACGGTCCCCACACACGCACTGACTCTCACTGGGGTACAGTCGCACACACAGACACAGACACACACACACACTGACTCTCACTGAGGTACGGTCCCCACACACACACTGACTCTCACTGAGGTACGGTCCCCACACACACACTGACTGTCACTGGGGTACAGTCCCCACACACACACTGACTCTCACTGGGGCACGGTCCCCACACACACACTGACTGTCACTGGGGTACGGTCCCCACACACACACTGACTCTCACTGGGGCACGGTCCCCACACACACACTGACTGTCACTGGGGTACGGTCCCCACACACACACTGACTCTCACTGAGGTACGGTCCCCACACACACACTGACTCTCACTGAGGTACGGTCCCCACACACACACTGACTCTCACTGGGGCACAGTCCCCACACACACACTGACTGTCACTGGGGTACGGTCCCCACACACACACTGACTCTCACTGAGGTACGGTCCCCACACACACACTGACTCTCACTGGGGCACGGTCCCCACACACACACTGACTGTCACTGGGGTACGGTCCCCACACACACACTGACTCTCACTGGGGCACGGTCCCCACACACACACTGACTGTCACTGGGGTACGGTCCCCACACACACACTGACTCTCACTGAGGTACGGTCCCCACACACACACTGACTCTCACTGGGGTACGGTCCCCACACACGCACTGACTCTCACTGGGGTACAGTCGCACACACAGACACAGACACACACACACACTGACTCTCACTGGGGTACGGTCCCCACACACACACTGACTCTCACTGGGGTACGGTCCCCACACACACACTGACTCTCACTGAGGTACGGTCCCCACACACACACTGACTGTCACTGGGGTACGGTCCCCACACACACACTGACTCTCACTGGGGTACGGTCCCCACACACACACTGACTCTCACTGGGGTAAGGGTCACACACACACACACATACACACACACACACACACACACACACACACACAGAGACTCTCACTGGGATAAGGGTCCCACACACACACACACTCTCACTGGGGTAAGGGTCCCCCCCCCCCCCACACACACACACACACACACACACACACACACACACACACACAGACTCTCACTGGGGTAAGGGTCCCACACACACACACACACACACTGAGTCTCACTGCAGTACGGGTCACACACACCCACACCACACACCCACACACACTGACCCTCACTGGGGTATGGGTCACACACACACACACACCCACACACACTGACCCTCACTGGTGTGCCTATCTCACACCCTAAGATTCCTGGTTGAGGGAGTTTGCATCGTAATGGTGTTGTTTCTGAGTGAGATTCTGGTACTGTTTGTGGTCCATGACATTGTCATCTTGCCTTTCTTTATGCAGAATGTTCTACCGACCTCTGAACGTCATGTTGTTTTGTTGTGTTTCTGTGATGGTATCACAATCAATCTGAAATAGAAAACTGTACAAAGAAGAAAAGAGATCTCTCAGTAGTTTGTAAAGTCCTGAGCATCCGTTGTCAATGGTATCCTGAGTGATTAATGAAATCCTTTGACCTCATCAGGTAAAATGATAGCAATGTAGTCACACAGAAAGCCATTTTGAAACAGTGTGTGACTCCCTGAACAAATGTCTCTGGTTTTTAAAATTCTGTCCATGAGACATCACTGGTAAAGTCATCATTTATTGTCCGCTTGCTCCTTGAGAAGGTTGGGTGGGGGGGAGGCGACAGTTCCAGGATTTTGGCCCAGCGAAAGTGAAGGAATGCCAATGTAATTCCAAGTCAGGGTGGTGAGAGGTCTGGAGGGCAACTTGGAGGGGCTGGTGTTTCTGTGCAACTGCTGCCCTCATCCTACGAGATGGAAGTGGTCCAGGGTTTGGACGGTGTTGTCGGAGGATCTTTGATGAGTTTCTGCAATGCGTCTTGTAGGTGGTACACACTGAATGTCGGTAGCAGAGGGAGTGGGTGTTTGTGGATGTGGGGCCAATCAAGCGGGGGGCTGCTTTGTCCCCCGATGGTGTCAAGCTGCTTGAGTGTTGTTGGAGCTGCCCCCCAGCCAGGGGCAAGTGAAGAGTATTCCCTCACCCTCCAGACTTGTGCCTTGTCGATGGTGGACAGTGTGGCACTCCCTCAGCACTGACCCTCCGACAGTGCCCACTCCCTCAGTACTGACCCTCCGACAGTGCCCACTCCCTCAGCACTGACCCTCCGACAGTGCGGCACTCCCTCAGCACTGACCCTCCGACAGTGCGGCACTCCCTCAGCACTGACCCTCTGACAGTGCGGCGCTCCCTCAGCACTGACCCTCCGGCAGTGCAGTGCTCCCTCAGCACTGACCCTCCGACAGTGCGGCGCTCCCTCAGCACTGACCCTCCGACAGTGCGGCACTCCCTCAGCACTGACCCTCCGACAGTGCGGCACTCCCTCAGCACTGACCCTCCGACAGTGCCCTCTCCCTCAGCACTGACCCTCCGACAGTGCCCACTCCCTCAGCACTGACCCTCCGACAGTGCCCACTCCCTCAGCACTGACCCTCCGACAGTGCCCACTCCCTCAGCTCTGACCCTCCGACAGTGCCCACTCCCTCAGCACTGACCCTCCGACAGTGCGGCCCTCACTCAGCACTGACCCTCCGACAGTGCCCACTCCCTCAGCACTGCAGCTGGGTTATCTGCTCGGATGATGGACTCAAGTCTCTGAAGTGCGGAACATGTACCACAGCCAATGATCGAGAGGAGATGGCAGCAGTCATTAGAGGCTGCTGATTGGTTCACAGTGAATTTGTACTCAACAGGAAACAAACTCTAGACTGTGCTGGTGAGGAAGTTGTCGAGATGTACAGACTGATAAGCGGGCGCACTTTTAGAAAGAAAGAGATCAAGAGTGAGGGGCTGACAGGGAGACGGGGAGAGAAACAGTGACTGGGAAGGATTTCTCAAGAAGAGGCGAGAATATATGTTCCAGAGAAAGGAAATATCATCAGAGAATTCCCCACGGTTTGGGAACAGGCCATTCGGCCCAACAAGACCACTCCAAAGAGTAACCCACCCACACACATTTACCCCAAAGTAATGCATCTCACCTACACATTCCTGAACACTGTGGGCAACTTACCATGGCCAATCCACCCTAATCCGCACGGCTTTGAGTCGTACAGTCATAGGGTTGTACAGCACGGAAACAGTCCATCTGGTCCAACTCGTCCATGCTGATCAGATATCCTAAATTAACCTAGTCCCATTTGCCAGCACCCGGCCCATATCCCTCCAAACCCTTCCTATTCATATACACAGCCCCAGCCTGTTCAGCCTCTCCCTGAAGCGGAAACCCTCCAACCCTGGCAACATCCTTGTAAATCTTTTCTGAACCCTTTCAAGTTTCACAACATCCTTCCTCTTGCAGGGAGACCAGTTGGCCTAACCAATGTCCTGTTACAGCCTCAACATGACCTCCCAACTTCTATACTCAGTGCTCTGACCAATAAAGGCAAGCATATCAAACACCTTCTTCACTACCCTGCCTACCAATTGGAGGGAGTGAGAGGGAAAAATCAGTAGAAAACCAATAAATATTGAAAATGAGCCACTAGAACTCTGTTGTGAATGACAAAAGACAAGTTGAACTGCTCAACTGTTTCTTCCTTCCAAGGGGAAAGAGAGTTGGCGTAGAGAGAGTGAGAGAGAGAGAGAGGGATAGAGAGTGAGAGAAAAAGAGAGGGATAGAGAATGAGAGACAGAGAGAGAGAGATAGAGAGAGAGAGAGTGAGAGAGATAGAGAGTGAGTGAAAGAGAGAGGGATAGAGAATGAGAGAGAGTGAGAGAGAGAGTGAGAGAGAGAGATAGAGTGAGAGAAAGAGAGAGGGATAGAGAGTGAGAGAGAGAGAGATAGAGAGTGAGAGAAAGAGAGAGGGATAGAGAATGAGAGAGAGTGAGTGAGAGAGAGAGATAGAGAGTGAGAGAAAGAGAGAGGGATAGAGAGTGAGAGAGAGTGAGAGAGAGTGAGAGAGAGAGATAGAGAGTGAGAGAAAGAGAGAGGGATAGAGAGAGAGAGAGAGAGATAGAGAGTGAGAGAAAGAGAGAGGGATAGAGAATGAGAGAGAGTGAGTGAGAGAGAGAGATAGAGAGTGAGAGAAAGAGAGAGGGATAGAGAGTGAGAGAGAGAGAGAGAGAGAGAGAGATAGAGAGTGAGAGAAAGAGAGAGGGATAGAGAATGAGAGAGTGTGAGAGAGTGAGAGTGAGAGAGATAGAGAGTGAGAGAAAGAGAGAGGGATAGAGAGTGAGAGAGAGAGAGTGAGAGAGAGAGAGAGATAGAGAGGAAGAGATGCTGCTAGAGAGGCAGATAGAGGTATAGAGGCAGAGAGAGAACATAGACAAAGGCTGAGAAAGACAGAGAGACAGAGCATGGTCTGGATTGAAACAGATGAAGATGGCGTGAGAGAGAGACACACACAGAAGGACAGAGACAGAAAGAGAAAGATAGTGTGAGAGTCACAGATGGAGGGACATATGGAGATGGAAAGAGAGAGAGAAGGAAGAGAGAGGTAAAGAGTGAAGATTGAGAGAAAGGGAAAGAGGGGGCATGGTTAGAGAAAGAGAGAGAGAGGAATGGGAGGGACCGGAGGGAGAAAGGAAGAAAGAGGGAAAGAGAAGGAGAGAGAAAGAGTGCCCGAGGAAGAGAAAAACAGAGAGGGAGAGAGAAATAGTGGGAGAGAGAAATAGAGAGGGAGAGAGAAATAGAGAGAGAGAGAGAAATAGAGAGAGAGAGAGAAATAAATAGGGAGAGGGAGAGAGGTATAGGGAGGGGAGAAATAGAGAGAGGGAGAGAGAATGAGTGTGAGGGAGAGAGACGGAGAGAGGGAGAGGGTGAGGGAGAGAGAAGAGGAGAGGGAGAGGGAGAGAGGGCCCCAGGAGATTGGAGGTGAGCCGGTGAGTGGTTCAGACAGAGTGTATTGTCATTCTCTGAGTCGAGCTGAGAGTTCAGGTTGGGGACGGTGGCTGCTGAGGGTATTCCCTCTCAGCGCGCCGATTCCCTGGGTTTCCCATCGAAAATCCCGAACATTGCCTCGTGGGTGCTCAGCACAAACAACTCGCCCCAGTACGTGAAGCGAACGAAACAGCTCTGGAGGTGAACTGTGGGG
Organism: Chiloscyllium punctatum; assembly: GCF_047496795.1. NCBI lineage: Eukaryota > Metazoa > Chordata > Chondrichthyes > Orectolobiformes > Hemiscylliidae > Chiloscyllium > Chiloscyllium punctatum. Next base: position 61,785,230 of record NC_092772.1, on the reverse strand, counting down.
CTTGGCGGGATAGCAGTCTCTGGGACTAGGCGGGGTGGGGTGAGGAGGGGGTACACTGGGGGCTTAGTATCGATTGTGATCCTGACGGGAGTCCCTCACATTCCGGTGTGGGGCTTCAAGAGGACTCTGTCGTCTCTTGCAGACAAGATGAAGAAACTCTGGCAACTCACACTGGGGACTCTTGGTCTGAAACTGCAGTCGCACTCTATTCCATTGCCACCAAATCGTTCTCTCTTTTATTTTGATCTGTCAGCTCGATGAGATCTCAGTCAACTCTTTCTTTCCTCACTGGCGATTGGTAATTAAGACATCCAGGCAGGTTCAGTGACGGGGCGGCAATATGGTGGATGCATGCAAGTTGCTCACTCTGGCCAAGTCAGAGATTATCACTTACCCATGTATCTGGAGTCCCGGTTAATGTGCTGAGCAGCTTAGGTTCGAATCCCAAGCATGGCCGAGGGTGGGAATTAAATTCAACTGGATAGTAAGAGTCGAGAGTGTGGTGCTGGAAAAGGCACAGAAGGTCAGGCAGCATCCGAGGAGCAGGAGAATCGACGTTTCAGACCTAAGGATGCTGCCTGAACTGCTGTGCTCTTCCAGCACCACTAATCCAGTATTTGGTTTTCAGCATCTGCAGTTATTGTTTTTACCGTTTCAGACCGAAGCCCTACATCAGCAAGAAACTGCTATTTGAATGTTGTCCAAGCCTAAATGTGATTTTTTTTTTGGTTAATTCAGTCTCGGGACTTGGCTGTCCCAGGCCAGGCCAGAGGGTATTGATCATTCCTAATTACCCAGAAGGCAATTGGAAGGGGCAGCACAGCAGCTCAGTGGTTAGCACTGCTGCCTCACGGCGCCAGGGACCCAGGTTCAATTCAAACTCAGGGTGACGGTCTGTGTGAAGTTTTACACATTCCCCCCCCCGTGTCTGTGTGGGTTTCCTCCGGGTGCTCCGGTTTCCTCCCACAGTCCAAAGATGTGCAGGTTAGGGTGGATTGGCCATGCTAAATTGTCCCATAGTGCCCAGGGATGTGCAGGTTATGGTGGATTGGCCGTGCTAAATTGTCCCATAGTGCCCAGGGATGTGCAGGTTATGGTGGATTGACCATGCTAAATAATCCCATAGTGCCCAGGGATGTGTAGGTTAGGGTGGATTGGCCGTGCTAAATTGTCCCATAGTGTCCAGGGATGTGCAGGTTAGGGTGGATTGGCCATGCTAAATTGTCCCATAGTGCCCAGGGATGTGCAGGTTAGGGTGGATTGGCCGTGCTAAATTGTCCCATAGTGTCCAGGGATGTGCAGGTTAGGGTGGATTGGCCATGCTAAATTGTCCCATAGTGCCCAGGGATGTGCAGGTTAGGGTGGATTGGCCGTGCTAAATTGTCCCATAGTGCCCAGGGATGTGCAGGTTAGGGTGGATTGGCCGTGCTAAATTGTCCCATAGTGTCCAGGGATGTGCAGGTTAGGGTGGATTGGCCATGCTAAATTGTCCCATAGTGCCCAGGGATGTGCAGGTTAGGGTGGATTGGCCGTGCTAAATTGTCCCATAGTGCCCAGGGATGTGCAGGTTAGGGTGGATTGGCCGTGCTAAATTGTCCCATAGTGCCCAGGGTTGTGTAGGTTAGTTGCAATAGTCATAGGAAATGCAGAGTAATAACATCAGGAAATAGGTCAGGGTGGGTTACTCTTTGGAGGGCCGGTGTGGACTTGTTGGGCCGAATGGCCTGTTTCCACGCTGTAGGGATTCTCTGATGAAACTGGAGTGGATATTTTAGGAAGCGCCAAAGGGAACGAAAGGATTTTAGTTTCCATCCAGCGACTGGTGGGTGTCGATAACTGACTGGGTAGGAGAGGTGGGAACCTTACTCTCGACATGGCGGAAGGATTTCTCATTAACGTTATAAGCACCGTGGCCTACATGGGGATGGGCCAAGTGCTGGGAAATCAGAGGAGCTAGGTGCCTGATGACTGGTGTGGTCATGAGGGGCTGAATGGCCTCTGCGGCCTATAGTAGAGCAGGAAAATTGGAAGGCAAATATTTGCTGATCTGTTCCTTTTCAAGTGGGGTTTCAGTATGACCACACCACGTAGTCTCATTCTCCAGATTAAAGGCAGGATTTACTGACACTGAACAGTGACGGGTGTGAGGGGTCACGAGGGTCAGAGCTCGGGGTGAGAGGGTGATCCGTTGATGAGGAAATGGGGGCCTGGGCTCTCTGGGATTCAGAGGTGATCTCATGGAGACCACACTGAAGGGTCAGGATTTTGTACTGAGAGATTTCCCCCAAACCCCGGGAATCTAAAACACGGGGAGGGGACACTGCCTCAGGGTGAGGGGCCTGTCATTGAAGACTGAGGTGAAGAGACGTTCCCTCACTAGGTGGGGGTGGGGGGGGGGGGGGGGGGTGGAATGAGAGAGTCTTGAGAAATTCCTACCCCAAAGGGTGCTCCATCCGTGAGTAGCAGGGACAAATCGAATTTAGATCTCTCGCGAATGTCACACAGTCATAGTGCTGCACAACACGGAAATAGACCCTTCAGCCCAACCCGTCCATGCTGATCAGATACCCAAAATCAATCTAGTCCCACCTGCCAGCACCCGGCCCATATCCCTCCAAGCCCTTCCTATTCATATACCCATCCAAATGCCTTTTTAATGTTGTCATTGTACCAGCCTCCACCATGTCCTCTGGCAGCTCATTCCATACACATACCATACTCTGCGTGAAAATCATTGCCTCTTAGGTGAGGCCACTTTTGGAATATTGTGTGTAGTCCTGTATTGGAAGGATGTTGTGAAACTTGAAAGGGTTCAGAAAGGTTTTACAAGGACATTGCCAGGGTTGGGGGGGTTTAAGCTATAGGGAGAGGCTGAACAGGCTGGGGCTGTTTTCCCTGGAGCGTCGGAGGCTGAGGGGTGACCATATAGAGGTTTATAAAATCATGAGGGGCATGGATAGGGTAAATAGACAAAGTCTTTTCCCTGGGGTCGGGGAGTCCAGAACTAGAGGGTATAGGTTTAGGGTGTAAATCCTTGTAACGTCCTTGTAAATCTTTTCTGAACCCTTTCAAGTTTCACAACATCCTTCCAATAGGAAGGAGACCAGAATTGCACACAATATTCCAAAAGTGGCCGTACCAATGTCCTGTACAGCCGCAACATGACCTCCCAACACCTATGCTCAGTGCTCTGTCCAATAAAGGCAAGCATACCAAACACCTTCTTCACTGTCCTATCTCCCTGCGACACCAAGTGATGTGGCAAAGTCACTGAGTGAACAATCTAGAAGGCCTGGCCTGGGGACATGGCCTCAGAGATTAACAAGGGCAACTCGAAAAACTCACGAGAGATGAGAGGGATAGAAAGAACAAAGAACAAAGAAAATGTACAGCCCAGGAACAGGCCCTTCGGCCCTCCAAGCCTTAGCCAATTCAAATCCACTGTCTAAACCTGTCGCCCAATTCCTAAGCATCTGTATCCCTCTGCTCCCCACCTACTTATGCATCTATGCAGACGCATCTTAAATGAATCTACCGTGCCTGCCTCTCCCACCTCTGCTGGCAACGTGTTCCAAACACCCACCACCTTCTGTGTGAAGGACTTTCCCCGTGTATCCCCCTTAAACTTTCCACCTCTCGTTATTGTATCTTTCACGCTGGGAAAAAGCTTGTCTCTATCCACCCTGTCTATACCCTTCATGATTTTGTAAACCTCAATCAGGTTCCCCCCTCAATCTCATTTTTTTCTAATGAAAATAATCCTAACCTACTCAACCTCTCTTCATAGCTAGCACCCTCCATACCAGGCAACATCCTCGTAAACCTTCTCTGCACCCTCTCCAAAGCGTCCACATCCTTTTGGTAATGTGGCGACCAGAACTGTACACAATATTCTAAATGCGGGCCGAACCAATGTCTTGTACAATTTTAACATGACTTGCCAGCTCTTATACTCAATACCCCGTCCAATGAAGGCAAGCATACTATATGCCTTCTTGACCACTCTATCCACCTGTGCAGAAACCTTCAGGGTACAATGGACCTGCACTCCCAGATCTCTCTGCCCATCAACTTATGGACAGAGTGAGAAAGAGAGAGAAAGAGAGAGAGAGAGAGGGAGAGGGCAGAGATATAGAGAGGCAATGACAGACCGAGATGGGAAAGGACACAGAGACAGCCAGGGAACTACAAATGAGAGGGGTGTAAAGGAATCGACAGAGAGAGAGAGAGAGAGAGAGAGAGACAGGCAGAGAGAAGGAGAGGAGTGACAGAGATGGAACGCTTGTGCACGGGTAAACAGAGAGACGTAGACAAAAAATATTGGAAACGAGAAAGCTGACAGAAGGAGTGAGATTGCGTGGCAGAGGGTGAGGACGCTTGGTAAAGATATTCAGAGAGGTAGATAATGAGGCTGGAGGATGTGTGTGATAAGGTGACGGTTTGTGGTCAGACAATAAGTGGGAGAGACCTGCTTCTAGTGAACTCACAGCTGTCAATGGTCCACGGAGAGTTTCGAGATGTGTTTCAGACATGCGGGGGGGGGGGGGATCATCAGTCAGATATCCCACAGACTGTGCCATCTCAGACAACGGGGAGCTATGACTGATACCTTGTTAGGCCAAAGCCTTTTGCTCTGGGGGAGGAGGACAGGGAGGCTGTTTGGAGAGCAGGGTTGGGGGGGGAGGCGGGGGGGGGGGGGGTGAGGGGAGGAGCCAACTTGACCCAAGCTCTCTGCAAAATGGCACCACGCAAAACAATAAACAGGAAATCGGTGTCGTGTTCAAAGGCGGAAGGCCGCTTAGTTTTAGAAATGTAACTCCTCTCCGGCAAGAACTGGTTAGCTGGTAGTGAAGGTGTTCCTGTCCTGAACGTTGGCTGCGATTGCTTCAGGATCTTTCAGAAGCCCGATCCCGAGAGCGCTGGATCCAGAGACTCTCCTTAGATTCACCGTTGAATCGGGTACTGAGACTAGCGTAGTAAGCTGAGATCCACCAGATTGGGAAAAGCAAGTATTAGCAGGACTTACACACTTAATGGTAAGGTCCTAGTGTTGCTGAACAAAGAGACCTTGGAGTGCAGGTTCATAGCTCCTTGAAAGTGGAGTCGCAGGTAGATAGGATAGTGAAGAAGGCGTTTGGTATGCTGTCCTTTATTGGTCAGAGTATTGAGTACAGGAGTTGGAAGGTCATGTTGCGGCTGTACAGGACATTGGTTAGGCCACTGTTGGAATATTGCATGCAATTCTGGTCTCCTTCCTATCGGAAAGATGTTGTGAAACTTGAAAGGGTTCAGAAAAGATTTACAAGGATGTTGCCAGGGTTGGAGGATTTGGGCTACAGGGAGAGGCTGAACAGGCTGGGGCTGTTTTCCCTGGAGCGTCGGAGGCTGAGGGGTTACCTTATCGAGGTTTATAAAATTATGAGGGGCATGGATAGGGTAAATAGGGAAAGTCTTTTCCCTGGGGTCGGGGAGTCCAGAACTAGAGGGTATAGGTTTAGGGTGAGAGGGGAAAGATATAAAAGAGACCTAAGGGGCAACGTTTTCACACAGAGGGTGGTACGTGTATGGAATGAGCTGCCAGAGGAAGTGGTGGAGGCTGGTACAATTGCTTTGGGTTGGTGATGTCATTTCCTGTGGTGAAGTCACTTCCTGTTCTTTTTCTCAGGGGGTGGTAGATGGGGGTCTAACTCGATGTGTTTGTGGATGGAGTTCCGGCTGGAATACCATGCTTCTAGGAATTCTCGTGCGTGTCTCTGTTTGGCTTGTCCTAGGATGGATGCGTTGTCCCAATCGCAATGGTGTCCTCCCTCATCTGTATGTGCGGATATTAGTGAGGGAGGGTCATGTCTAAACCATTGAATGTTTTCAACGGGAGTTCCATGCAGCTCGTAGAGCTAAGATGTTCAAAGGGGGAAAATGCAGGAATAGGCACTGAACTGAATGTTCAGCCATGATCAAAATAATTGATAGGGCAAGCAGGAAGGACCGAATGGCCTGCTGTTCCGTGGGAATCTAATCTAATCTAATGTCTACAGTTCTATCTTTAACAAGTTAAGCATTGCTGGCAATTTTAAATCCTTTTGTCTTGGGGGGGGGCAACTTCCCAATCACGTTGACACTTCCCAAGTCCCTCTGTCACCCGCCCCTTCCCCACTCTCATGCCCCTAAACTTGTGGTCCTCCCCAGCGCCCGCCCCAACCAGCCCGTTCTCACACCAGACGTCACCTAATGGTTAGAGACCAGACAGTCACCCTGGGAAACACCGCGGCACAGTTACCCAGCTACAAAGAAACAGAGTTTGGAATGAGTTACTTTTCGTTTTGGACAATAGGCCTCTTCAGCAGAGCCACAGAATACCAGGGAATGTCAGTTGAGAAGGTGAAGTGATAACGAGTGTGAGCAGTGTGAAATCACAGTGAGTGTACAGTGAGAAATCACAGTGAGTGTGTCAGCAGTGTGAAATTGTGGTGAGTGTGAACAGAGAGAAATCACAGTGAGTGTGAGCAGTGTGATATGACAGTAAGAGTGAGCAGTGAGAAATCACAGTGAATGTGAGCAGAAAGAAATCACAGTGAGTGTGAGAATTGTGAAATCACAGTGAGTGTGAGTGGTGTGAAATCACAGTAAGTGTGAGCAGATAGAAATCACAGTAAGTGTGTGTAGTGAGAAATCACAGTGAGTGTGAGCAGATAGAAATCACAGTGAGTGTGAACAGTGTGAAATCACAGTGAGTGTGAGCAGATAGAAATCACAGTGAGTGTGAGCAGTGTGAAATCACAGTGAGTGTGAGCAGTGAGAAATCACAGTGAATGTACAGTGAGAAATTACAGTGAGTGTGTCAGCAGTGTGAAATCGTGGTGAGTGTGAACAGAGAGAAATCACAGTGAGTGTGAGCAGTGTGATATGACAGTAAGAGTGAGCAGTGAGAAATCACAGTGAATGTGAACAGTGTGAAATCACAGTGGGTGTGAGCAGAGAGAAATCACAGTGAGTGTGAGCAGATAGAAATCACAGTGAGTGTGAGCAGTGTGAAATCACAGTGAGTGTGAGCAGATAGAAATCACAGTGAGTGTGAGCAGATAGAAACCACAGTGAGTGTGAGCAGTGTGAAATCACAGTGAGTGTGAGCAGAGAGAAATCACAGTGAGTGTGAGCAGATAGAAATCACAGTGAGTGTGAGCAGTGTGAAATCACAGTGAGTGTGAGCAGATAGAAATCACAGTGAGTGTGTGCAGTGTGAAATCACAGTGAGTGTGAGCAGTGTGAAATCACAGTGAGTGTGAGCAGATAGAAATCACAGTGAGTGTGTGTAGTGAGAAATCACAGTGAGTGTGAGCAGATAGAAATCACAGTGAGTGTGAGCAGTGTGAAATCACAGTGAGTGTGAGCAGAGAGAAATCACAGTGAGTGTGAGCAGTGTGAAATCACAGTGAGTGTGAGCAGATAGAAATCACAGTGAGTGTGAGCAGTGTGAAATCACAGTGAGTGTGAACAGTGTGAAATCACAATGAGAGTGAACAGAGAGAAATCACAGTGAGTGTGTGCAGTGTGATATGACAGTAAGAGTGAGCAGTGAGAAATCACAGTGAATGTGAACAGTGTGAAATCACAGTGGGTGTGAGCAGAGCGAAATCACAGTGAATGTGAACAGTGTGAAATCACAGTGAGTGTGAGCAGAGAGAAATCACAGTGAGTGTGAGCAGTGTGAAATCACAGTGAGTGTGAGCAGATAGAAATCACAGTGAGTGTGAGCAGAGAGAAATCACAGTGAGTGTGAGCAGTGTGAAATCACCGTGAGTGTGAGCAGATAGAAATCACAGTGAGTGTGAGCAGATAGAAACCACAGTGAGTGTGAGCAGTGTGAAATCACAGTGATTGTGAGCAGAGAGAAATCACAGTGAGTGTGAGCAGATAGAAATCACAGTGAGTGTGTGCAGTGTGAAATCACAGTGAGTGTGAGCAGATAGAAATCACAGTGAGTGTGTGTAGTGAGAAATCACAGTGAGTGTGTGCAGAGAAAAATCACAGTGAGTGTGAGAATTGTGAAATCACAGTGAGTGTGAGTGGTGTGAAAGCACAGTAAGTGTGAGCAGAAAGAAATCACAGTGAGTGTGAGCTGTGAGAAATCACAGTGAGTGTGTGCAGTGTGAGATGACAGTGAGTGTGAGCTGTGAGAAATCACAGTGAGTGTGTGCAGTGTGAGATGACAGTGAGTGTGAGCTGTGAGAAATCACACTGAGTGTGTGCAGTGTGAGATGACAGTGAGTGTGTGCCGTGAGAAATCACAGTGAGTGTGAGCAGTGAGAAATGACAGTGAGTGTGAGCAGTGTGAATCACAGTGAGTGTGAGCAGTAAGAAATCACAGTGAGTGTGAACATTGTGAAATGACAGTGAGTGTGAGCAGTGTGATATCACACTGAGTGTGAGCAGTAAGAAATCACAGTGAGTGTGAACATTGTGAAATGACAGTGAGTGTGAGCAGTGAGATATCACACTGAGTGTGAGCAGTAAGAAATCACAGTGAGTGTGTGCAGTGTCAAATCACAAGGAGTGTGAACAGAGAGAAATCACAGTCGGTGTGAGCATTGTGAAATCACAGGAGTGTGAGCAGTGTGATATGACAGTGATTGTTGAGTGAGGGGAGTGGGGAGGAGAGTGAGTGGAGTGGGGGGCAGAGTGAGAGGAGTGGGGGCAGAGTGAGGGGAGTGGGGGGCAGAGTGAGAGGAGTGGGGGGCAGAGTGAGAGGAGTGGGGACAGAGTGAGGGGAGTGGGGGGCAGAGTGAGAGGAGTGGGGGCAGAGTGAGAGGAGTGGGGGGCAGAGTGAGAGGAGTGGGGGCAGAGTGAGGGGAGTGGGGGGCAGAGTGAGAGGAGTGGGGGGCAGAGTGAGAGGAGTGGGGACAGAGTGAGAGGAGTGGGGGGCAGAGTGAGAGGAGTGGGGGGCAGAGTGAGGGGAGTGGGGGGCAGAGTGAGAGGAGTGGGGGGCAGAGTGAGAGGAGTGGGGACAGAGTGAGGGGAGTGGGGGGCAGAGTGAGAGGAGTGGGGGCAGAGTGAGAGGAGTGGGGGGCAGAGTGAGAGGAGTGGGGGGCAGAGTGAGAGGAGTGGGGGCAGAGTGAGGGGAGTGGGGGGCAGAGTGAGAGGAGTGGGGGGCAGAGTGAGAGGAGTGGGGGGCAGAGTGAGGGGAGTGGGGGGCAGAGTGAGAGGAGTGGGGGGCAGAGTGAGAGGAGTGGGGACAGAGTGAGGGGAGTGGGGGGCAGAGTGAGAGGAGTGGGGGCAGAGTGAGAGGAGTGGGGGGCAGAGTGAGAGGAGTGGGGGGCAGAGTGAGAGGAGTGGGGGCAGAGTGAGGGGAGTGGGGGGCAGAGTGAGAGGAGTGGGGCAGAGTGAGGGGAGTGGGTAGAGAGTGAGGGGAGTGGGGGGTGAGATTGAGGGGAGTGGAGAGTGAGATTGAGGGGAGTGGGGGGTGAGATTGAGGGGAGTGGAGAGGAGAGTGAGGGGAGTGGGAGAGAGTGAGGGGAGTGGGGAGGAGAGTGAGGGTAGTGGTGGAAGAGTGAGGGTAGTGGTGGAAGAGTGAGGGTAGTGGAGGGGAGAGTGAGGGGAGTGGGGAGGAGAGTGAGCGGAGTGGGGGAGAGTGAGGGGAGTGGGGGAGAGTGAGAGGAGTGGGGGGAGAGTGAGGGGAGTGGGGAGGAGAGTGAGGGTAGTGGAGGAAGAGTGAGGGTAGTGGAGGGGAGAGTGAAGGGAGTAGGGGAGAGTGAGGGGAGTGGGGGAGAATGAGGGGAGTGGGCGAGAGTGAGTGGAGTGGGGAGGAGAGTGAGGGTAGTGGGGGAAGAGTGAGGGTAGTGGAGGGGAGAGTGAGGGGAGTGGGGGAGAGTGAGGGGAGTGGGGAGGAGAGTGAGGGGAGTGGGGAGAGTGAGGGGAGTGGGGGGAGAGAGTGAGGGGAGTGGGGGGAGAGTGAGGGGAGTTGGGAGAAGAGTGAGGGGAGTGGGGGAGAGTGAGAGGAGTATGGGAGAGTGAGGGGAGTAGGGAGGAGAGTGAGCGGAGTGGGGGAGAGTGAGTGGATTGGGGGAGAGTGAGGGGAGTGGGGGAGAGTGAGCGGAGTGGGGGAGAGTGAGCGGAGTGGGGAGGAGAGTGAGGGGAGTGGGGAGAGTGAGGGGAGTGGGGGAGAGTGAGAGGAGTATGGGAGAGTGAGGGGAGTAGGGAGGAGAGTGAGCGGAGTGGGGGAGAGTGAGTGGATTGGGGGAGAGTGAGGGGAGTGGGGGAGAGTGAGCGGAGTGGGGGAGAGTGAGCGGAGTGGGGAGGAGAGTGAGGGGAGTGGGGGAGAGTGAGCGGAGTGGGGGAGAGTGAGCGGAGTGGGGAGGAGAGTGAGCGGAGTGGGGAGGAGAGTGAGGGGAGTGGGGAGGAGAGTGAGGGTAGTCGGGGGAGAGTGAGGGGAGTGGGGGACAGTGAGGGGAGTGGAGGGAGAGTGAGGGGAGTGGGGAGGAGAGTGAGGGGAGTGGGGGGAGAGTGAGGGGAGTTGGGAGAAGAGTGAGGGGAGTGGGGGGAGAGTGAGGGGAGTGGGGAGGAGAGTGAGGGGAGTGGGGGGGAGAGTGAGCGGAGTGGTGGAGAGTGAGAGGAGTGGTGGAGAGTGAGGGGAGTGGGGGGAGAGTGAGGGGAGTTGGGAGAAGAGTGAGGGGAGTTGGGAGAAGAGTGAGGGGAGTGGGGAGGAGAGTGAGGGGAGTGGGGGGAGAGTGAGGGGAGTTGGGAGAAGAGTGAGGGGAGTGGGGGGAGAGTGAGCGGAGTGGGGGAGAGTGAGTGGAGTGGGGGAGAGTGAGTGGAGTGGGGGAGAGTGAGTGGAGTGGGGGGAGAGTGAGGGGAGTGGGGGAGAGTGAGTGGAGTGGGGGAGAGTGAGTGGAGTGGGGAGGAGAGTGAGAGGAGTGGGGCAGAGTGAGGGGAGTGGGGCAGAGTGAGTGGAGTGGGGGGAGAGTGAGGGGAGTTGGGAGAAGAGTGAGGGGAGTGGGGAGGAGAGTGAGGGGAGTGGGGGGAGAGTGAGCGGAGTGGGGGAGAGTGAGCGGAGTGGGGGAGAGTGAGGGGAGTGGGGAGAGTGAGGGGAGTGGGGAGAGTGAGGGGAGTGGGGGGAGAGTGAGGGGAGTGGGGGAGAGTGAGGGGAGTGGGGGGAGAGTGAGGGGAGTGGGGGGAGAGTGAGGGGAGTGGGGAGAGTGAGGGGAGTGGGGAGAGTGAGGGGAGTGGGGGGAGAGTGAGGGGAGTGGGGGGAGAGTGAGGGGAGTGGGGGAGAGTGAGGGGAGTGGGGGAGAGTGAGTGGAGTGGGGAGGAGAGTGAGGGGAGTGGGGAGAGTGAGGGGAGTGGGGGAGAGTGAGGGGAGTGGGGAGGAGAGTGAGGGGAGTGGGGGAGAGTGAGTGGAGTGGGGGAGAGTGAGTGGAGTGGGGGAGAGTGAGGGGAGTGGGGAGAGTGAGGGGAGTGGGGAGAGTGAGTGGAGTGGGGGAGAGTGAGTGGAGTGGGGGAGAGTGAGGGGAGTGGGGAGGAGAGTGAGGGGAGTGGGGAGAGTGAGGGGAGTGGGGAGGAGAGTGAGTGGAGTGGGGGAGAGTGAGTGGAGTGGGGGAGAGTGAGGGGAGTGGGGGAGAGTGAGGGGAGTGGGGGAGAGTGAGTGGAGTGGGGGAGAGTGAGGGGAGTGGGGAGAGTGAGGGGAGTGGGGGGAAGAGTGAGAGTAAGTTGTCTTGAGAATGTGACTTAAAATATGTTCTGGGATTTACACATTAATGATCTGGAACCCGGAATCCATTGTAAACGATGAGAGCCTGAACAGCAGGGAAGGTTTGTTGAATATTTCGTTTCAGATGCACGATACTGTGACCTTTTGCTCTAAATTCTGTGTGCTCCGAAAGCTGGTGCTTCCACATACACCTGTCGGAGTAATGACCTGGTGTTGTTTGATCTTTAACAAACACCTTATGAACAGGCAGTCTCAATAATCCAGCACACCTCAAATCCGAAACGTCGATTTCGCTGCTCCTCGGATGCTGCCTGAACTGCTGTGCTCTTCCAGCACCACTAATCCAGTATTTGGTTTTCAGCATCTGCAGTCATTGTTTTTCCCACCTCAAACACTGCCAGCTCACTGTGTTATCGTAACCTCGGAGGTAGCAGTTGAGGGTGTGGGTGAGATGAGAGCGGTGCTGGAAAAGCACAGCAGGTCAGGCTGCATCCGAGGAGCAGGAGAATCGGGAAATCGGCCCGGAACGTCGATTTTTCCCACTCTCATCTTGGTCTAGACTCTGGTTTCCAGCGTCTCCAGTCCTCACGTTTTCCCAGTGTGAGTGAAAATACTCTCGACCAAAATGTTTAGTTGAAGGCGGAGTTGTGGTTATCATTGAAGTAATTTGTGCTCTAAATAATGGACAAGTATTGTTTATACCTCCTGCGCTGCGTTCCCATTACTGCAGCACGTGCGTTTCTACATGGTTTATTTGGACCTCTTGACCAACTGGAATATGTGATCAATTGGTCCCCTGCTGGGCTGATGATTTGCTGCAGATATTTGTTGGGAACACTCAGCAGGTTCGGCAGCCCCTGTGCGGAAGGGGGACAGAATTAGCTGCAACACCTTCGCTACCTGTCCTTCCCTTCCATACTGTTCGTCACTGTACACAACCGTTCGGTTGCGTCTTGCTGGCCTTGTTTGCCCTCCCCACCCATGGGATCTGTCACCACACCCCCCACCTCCCCTTTCTCCAGCCTTGCTTCCCAGTCTCCAGCCAGCTTTTCACACACTCCCGAAGGAATGGGGACTGAGTGTGTGCAGGAGCTGTTGGTTTCGGGTCCACCTTGTTGGAGACGATGCTAGGGGGACTCGGTGATCTCATGCTGTTCCCATTACAGTTGAATGGTGGAGACCCAGTCGCAGGAATGAGTCTCCGTTTGGTTACCACCTTATCAGACCGGGCTGAGCCAGAGGGAATGCGAGGAACACATCAAGTGGTTTACAATGCTCTGTGGGTTGGGGGGGGGGGGGGGGGGGGGGAGGGGGTCGTGTGGGATCCTGGAGGTTTTGAACCAGAACAGAACTTCAGTACTGCTAGAATGGTTTGGCTCATAGGACGATGGAGCTGATATATACCTGCTCATTGTTGTCAATAGCAATGTGGTGCTGTCTCCCAGTTACATTCAACAAGATCCAGCCATTCTCCACTTCAACCGAGGTGTGTGGCACAACAGAGTTTTGAATAAGATATCATGAGCTACTTGATCCCTTGGGGAATTGGAGGGAAGTGAGGGGGGGAGGTGTGGGCGCAAGTTTTGCATTTCTTGCGGTTGCAGGGGAAGGTGCCGGGAGTGGAGGTTGGGTTGGTGGGGGGTATGGACTTGACAAGGGAGTCATGGAGGGAGTGGTCTTTTCGGAACGCTGATAGGGGAGGGGAGGGAAATATATCCCTGGTGGTGGGGTCCGTTTGGAGGTGGCGGAAATAACGGCGGATGATACGATGTATAAGGAGGTTGGTGGGGTGGTAGGTGAGGACCAGTGGGGTTCTGTCCTGGTGGCGATTGGAGGGGCGGGGTTCAAGGGCAGGGGAGCGGGAAGTGGAGGAGATGTGGTGGAGAGCATCGTCGATCACGTCTGGGGGGAAATTGCGGTCTTTGAAGAAGGAGGCTATCTGAGTTGTACAGTCTTGGAATTGGTCCTCCTGGGAGCAGATGCGGCGGAGACGAAGGAATTGGGAATATGGGATGGTGTTTTTACAGGGGGCAGGGTGGGAGGAGCTGTAGTCTAGGTAGCTGTGGGAGTCGGTCGATTTATAGTAAATGTCCGTGTTGATTCGGTCGCCCGAGATAGAAATGGAGAGGTCTAGGAAGGGGAGGGAGGAGTCTGAGACAGTTCGGGTGAATTTGAGGTCGGGGTGGAAGGTGTTGGTAAAGTGGATGAATTGTTCAACCTCCTTGTGGGAGCATGAGGCAGCGCCGATACAGTCATCGATGTAGCGGAGGAAAAGGTGGGGGGTGGGGCCAGTGTAGCTGCGGAAGATGGACTGTTCCACATATCCTACGAAGAGGCAGGCATAGCTGGGGCCCGTGCGGGTGCCCATGGCTACTCCTTTGGCTTGGAGGAAGTGGGAGGATTGGAAAGAGAAGTTGTTCAGGGTGAGGACCAGTTCAGTCAGTCGAAGGAGGGTGTCAGTGGAAGGGTACTGGTTGGTACAGCGGGAAAGGAAGAAGCGGAGGGCTTTAAGTCCTTCGTGATGGAGGATGGAGGTGTACAGGGACTGGTGGGGACAGGTCTGTCCCTGTATAACACTGGGGTACAGTACTGGAGGGGACAGGTCTGTCACTGTATAACACTGGGATACAGTACTGGTGGAGACAGGTCTGTCCCTGTATAACACTGGGGTACAGTACTGGTGGAGACAGGATTGTCCCTGTATAACACTGGGATACAGTACTGGTGTGGACAGGTCTGTCCCTGTATAACACTGGGGTACAGTACTGGAGGGGACAGGTCTGTCACTGTATAACACTGGGATACAGTACTGGTGGGGACAGGTCTGTCACTGTATAACACTGGGGTACAGTACTGGTGGAGACAGGATTGTCCCTGTATAACACTGGGATACAGTACTGGTGTGGACAGGTCTGTCCCTGTATAACACTGGGGTACAGTACTGGTGGGGACAGGTCTGTACCTGTATAACACTGGGGTACAGTACTGGTGGGGACAGGTCTGTCACTGTATAACACTGGGGTACAGTACTGGAGGGGACAGGTCTGTCACTGTATAACACTGGGGTACAGTACTGGTGGGGACAGGTCTGTCACTGTATAACACTGGGGTACAGTACTGGTGGGGACAGGTCAGTCACTGTGTAACACTGGGGTACAGTACTGGAGGGGACAGGTCTGTCACTGTATAACACTGGGATACAGTACTGGTGGGGACAGGTCTGTCACTGTATAACACTGGGGTACAGTACTGGTGGGGACAGGTCTGTACCTGTATAACACTGGGGTACAGTACTGGTGGGGACAGGTCTGTCACTGTATAACACTGGGGTACAGTACTGGAGGGGACAGGTCTGTCACTGTGTAACACTGGGGTGCAGTACTGGTGGGGACAGGTCTGTCACTGTGTAACGCCGGGGTACAGTACTGGTGGGGACAGGTCTGTCACTGTGTAACACTGGGGTACAGTACTGGTGGGGACAGGTCTGACACTGTGTAACACTGGGGTACAGTACTGGTGGGTGTCACTGTGTAACACTGGGGTACAGTACTGATGGGGACAGGTCTGTCACTGTATAACACTGGGGTACAGTACTGGTGGGGACAGGTCTGTCACTGTATAACACTGGGGGACAGTACTGGTGGGGACAGGTCTGTCACTGTATAACGCTGGGGTACAGTACTGGTGGGGACAGGTCTGTCACTGTATAACACTGAGGTACAGTACTGGTGGGGACAGGTCTGACACTGTATAACACTGAGGTACAGTACTGGTGGGGACAGGTCCGTCACTGTATAACACTGAGGTACAGTACTGGTGGGGACAGGTCTGTCACTGTGTAACACTGGGGAACAGTACTGGAGGGGACAGGTCTGTCACTGTATAACACTGGGGTACAGTACTGGTGGGGACAGGTCTGTCACTGTGTAATAGTGGGTTACAGTACTGGAGGGGACAGGTCTGTCCCTGTATAACACTGGGGACAGTACTGGTGGGGACAGGTCTGTCACTGTGTAACACTGGGGTACAGTACTGGTGGGGACAGGTCTGTCACTGTGTAACACTGGGGTACAGTACTGGTGGGGACAGGTCTGTCAATGTATAACACTGGGGTACAGTACTGGTGGGGACAGGTCTGTCCCTGTATAACACTGGGGACAGTACTGGTGGGGACAGGTCTGTCACTGTATAACACTGGCGTACAGTACTGGTGGGGACAGGTCTGTCACTGTGTAACACTGGGGTACAGTACTGGTGGGGACAAGTCTGTCATTCTGTAACACTGGGGTACAGTACTGGAGGGGACAGGTCTGTCACTGTGTAACACTGGGGTACAGTACTGGTGGGGACAGGTCTGTCACTGTATAACACTGGGGTACAGTACTGGTGGGGACAGGTCTGTCAATGTGTAACACTGGGGTACAGTACTGGTGGGGACACTTCTGTCACTGTGTAACACTGGGGTACAGTACTGGTGGGGACAGGTCTGTCACTGTGTAACACTGGTGTAAAGTACTGGAGGGGACAGGTCTGTCACTGTATAACACTGGGGGACAGTACTGGTGGGGACAGGTCTGTCACTGTATAACACTGGGGTACCGTACTGGTGGGGACAGGTCTGTCACTGTGTAACACTGGGGTACAGTACTGGAGGGTACAGGTCTGTCACTGTATAACACTGGGGTACCGTACTGGTGGGGACAGGTCTGTCACTGTGTAACACTGGGGTACAGTACTGGTGGGGACAGGTCTGTCACTGTGTAACACTGGGGTACAGTACCGGTGGGGACAGGTCTGTCATTGTGTAACACTGGGGTACAGTACTGGAGGGGACAGGTCTGTCACTGTATAACACTGGGATACAGTACTGGTGGGGACAGGTCTGTCACTGTGTGAAGCTGGGGTACAGTACTGGTGGGGACAGGTCTGTCGCTGTGTAACACTGAGGTACAGTACTGGAGGGGACTGGTCTGTCACTGTATAACACTGGGGTACAGTACTGGTGGGGACAGGTCTGTCACTGTGTGAAGCTGGGGTACAGTACTGGTGGGGACAGGTCAGTCACTGTGTAACACTGGGGTACAGTACTGGTGGGGACAGGTCAGTCACTGTGTAACACTGCGGTACAGTACTGGTGGGAATAGGTCTGTCACTGTATAACACTGGTGCCAGGTCTGTCATTGTGTAACATTGGGGTACAGTACTGGTGGGGACAGGTCTGTCACTGTGTAACACCGGGTTACAGTACTGGTGGGGACAGGTCTGTCACTGTATAACAATAGGGTACAGTACTGGTGGGGACAGGTCTGTCACTGTGTAACACTGGGGTACAGTACTGGGGGGGGACAGGTCTGTCACTGTGTAACACTGAGGTACAGTACTGGAGGGGACAGGTCTGTCACTATATAACACTGGGGTACAGTACTGGTGGGGACAGGTCTGTCACTGTGTGAAGCTAGGGTACAGTACTGGTGGGGACAGGTCAGTGACTGTGTAACACTGGGGTACAGTACTGGTGGGGACAGTTCTGTCACTGTGTAACACTGGTGTACAGTACTGGTGGGGACAGGTCTGTCACTGTGTAACACTGAGGTACAGTACTGGAGGGGACAGGTCTGTCACTGTATAATACTGAGGTACAGGACTGGTGGGGACAGGTCTGTCACTGTATAACACTGGGGTACAGTACCGGTGGGGACAGGTCTGTCACTGTGTGAAGCTGGGGTACAGTACTGGTGGGGACAGGTCAGTCACTGTGTAACACTGGGGTACAGTACTGGTGGGGACAGTTCTGTCACTGTGTAATGCTGGTGTACAGTACTGGTGGGGACAGGTCTGTCACTGTGTAACACTGAGGTACAGTACTGGAGGGGACAGGTCTGTCACTGTATAATACTGAGGTACAGGACTGGTGGGGACAGGTCTGTCACTGTATAACACTGGGGTACAGTACTGGTGGGGACAGGTCTGTACTTGTGTGAAGCTGGGGTACAGCACTGGTGGGGACAGGTCAGTCACTGTGTAACACTGGGGTACAGTACTGGTGGGAATAGGTCTGTCACTGTATTACACTGGTGCCAGGTCTGTCATTGTGTAACATTGGGGTACAGTACTGGTGGGGACAGGTCTGTCACTGTGTAACACCGGGTTACAGTACTGGTGGGGACAGGTCTGTCACTGTATAACAATCGGGTACAATACTGGTGGGGACAGGTCTGTCCCTGTATAACACTGGTGTACTGTACTGGTGGGGACAGGTCTGTCACTGTATAACAATAAGGTACAGTACTGGTGGGGACAGGTCTGTCACTGTGTAACACTGGGGTACAGTACTGGGGGGGACAGGTCTGTCACTGTGTAACAGTGAGGTACAGTACTGGAGGGGATAGGTCTGTCACTGTATAACACTGGGGTACAGTACTGGTGGGGACAGGTCTGTCACTGTGTAACACTGGTGTACAGTACTGGAGGGGACAGGTCTGTCACTGTATAACACTGGGGTACAGTACTGGAGGGGACAGGTCTGTCACTGTATAACACTGGGGTACAGTACTGGTGGGGACAGGTCAGTCACTGTGTAACACTGCGGTACAGTACTGGTGGGAATAGGTTTGTCACTGTATAACACTGGTGCCAGGTCTGTCATTGTGTAACACTGGGGTACAGTACTGGTGGGGACAGGTCTGTCTCTGTGTAACACTGGGGTACACTACTGGTGAGGACAGGTCTGTCTCTGTGTAACACTGGGGTACAGTACTGATGGGGACAGGTCTGTCACTGTGTAACACTGAGGTACAGTACTGGAGGGGACAGGTCTGTCACTGTATAATACTGGGTTGCAGTACTGGTGAGGTCAGATCTGTCACTGTATAACACTGGGGTACAGTACTGGTGGGGACAGGATTGTCCCTATATAACACTGAGGTTTGGTCCTGGTGGGGACAGGTCTGTGCCTGTATAACACTGGGGTACAGTACTGATGGGGACAGGTCTGTCACTGTGTAACACTGAGGTACAGTACTGGTGGGGACAGGTCTGTCACTGTGCAACACTGGGGTACAGTACTGGTGGGGATGGTTCTGTCACTGTGTAACACTGGGGTACAGTACTGGTGGGAACAGGTCTGTCCCTGTGTAACACTGGGGTACAATAGTAGGGGGAACAGGTCTGTCACTGTATAACACTGGGGTACAGTACTGGTGAGGACAGATCTATCACTGTGTAAGGCTGGGGTACAGTACTGGTGGGGACAGGTCTGTCACTTTATGACACTGGGGACAATAGTGGTGGGGAGAGGTCTGTCACTGTGTAACACTGAGGCATAGTACTGGTGGGGACAGGTCTGTGCCTGTATAACACTGGGGTACAGTACTGGTGGGGACAGGTCTGGCACTGTGTAAAATTGGGGTACAGTACTGGTGGGGACAGGTCTGTCCCTGTGTAACACTGGGGTACAGTACTGGTGGGGACAGGTCTGTCCCTGTATAACACAGGGGTACAGTACTGGTGGGGACAGGTCTGTCACTGTGTCACACTGGGGTACAGTACTGGTGGGGACAGGTCTGACACTGTATAACACTGAGGTACAGTACTGGTGGAGACAGGTCTGTGCCTGTATAACACTGGGGTACAGTACTGATGGGGACAGGTCTGTCACTGTGTAACACTGAGGTACAGTACTGGTGGAGACAGGATTGTCCCTGTATAACACTGAGGTATAGTACTGGTGGGGACAGGTCTGTGCCTGTATAACACTGGTGTACAGTACTGGTGGGGATAGGTCTGTCGCTGTATAACAGTGGGGTACAGTACTGGTGGGGATAGGTCTGTCACTGTGTAACACTGGGGTACAGTACTGTTGGGTACAAGTCTGTCACTGTATAACACTGTGTATGTGCGTGTGTGAGTGTGTGTGTGTGTGTGAGTGTGTGTGTGCGTCTGGGTGTGTGTGAGAGAGCGTGTGTGTGAGTGTAAGTGTGTGTGTGTCTGGGTGTGAGTGTGGGTGTGTGTCTGAGTGTGAGTGTGTGTCTGGGTGTGTGTGTGAGAGAGTGTGTGTGCGAGTGTGTGTGAGTGTGTGTCTGGGTGTGTGTCTGTGTGTGAGTGTGTGTCTGGGTGTGAGAGTGTGTGTCTGAGTGTGTGTGTTTGGGTGTGTGTGTATGTCTGTGTGTGTGTGTGAGTGTGTGTGTGCCTGGGTCGTTGAGTGTGTGTGTATGAGTGTGTGTGTCTGTGTGTGTGTGTGTCTGGGTGTATATCTGAGTGTGTGTCTGTGTGTGTGAGTGTGTCGGTGAGTGTGTGCATGAGTGTGTGTGTGTGTCAAGTGTGTATGTGTGTGTGTGTGAGTGTGTGTGTGTGTGTCTGGGTGTGTCTGTGTGTTTGTGTCTTGGTGTGTTTGTGTCTGGGAGTGTGTGTGCGTCTAGGTAAGTGTGTGTTTTTGGGTGCAGCTGTGTGTGTGCAAGTATATGAGCGTGTATGTGTGAGTGTGTCTGTGTGTGTGTGTTTGTGTGTCTGGCTGCATGTGTGTATGTGAGTGTGTGTGTGTGTGTGAGTGTGTGTGTGTCTGTGTGTGTGTGTCTGGGTGTGTGTGCGTCTGGGTGTGTGTGTGCATGTGTGAGTGTGTGTCTGGGTGTCCATGTGTGTCTGGGTGTGTGCGTGTGTGTGCGTCTGGGTTTGTGTGTGAGTGTGTGGGTCTGTGTGTGTGTGTGTGTCTGTGTGTGTGTATGCGTGTGTGTGTGTTGGGTGTGTGTCTGGGTGTGTGCGTGTGTGCGTGTCTGGGTGTGTGAGTGTGTGTGTGTCTGGGTGTGTGCGTGTGTGTGACTGTGTGTCTGGGTGTGTTAGTGTCTGGGGGTATGTGTCTGTGTGTGTGTGTCAGTGTGTCTGGGTGTGTGTGTGTGCATTTGTGTGTGTCTGTGTGTGCGTGTGAGTGTCTGGGTGTGTGTGTGAGTGTGCATGTGTGTCTGGGTGTGTGTACATGTGTGTGTGTCTGGGTGTGTGTGTGAGTGTGTGTGTGTCTGTGTGTGTGTGTATGTCTGTGTGTCTGGGTGTCTGTGTGTCTGGGTGAGAGTGTGTGTTTGTGTGTGTGTGTGTGAGTTTGGGTGGTTGAGTGTGTGTGTGTGAGTGTGTGTGTGTGAGTGTGTGTGTGTCTGGGTGTGAGTGTGTGTGTGTCTGTGTGTGTGTGTGTCTGTGTGTGTGTGTTTGTGTCGGTGAGTGTGTGTGTGTGTGTCTGGGTGTGTGTGTGTCGGTGTGTGCATGCGTGAGTGTGTGTGTGTGTCTATGTTTGCGTGTCTGTGTGTGAGTGTATGTGTCTGGGTGTGCGTGTGTGTGTGTGTGTCTGGGTGTGTGTGGTTCTGGGTGTGTGTGTGTGTGTGTGTGTCTGGGTGTGTGTGTCTGTCTGTGTTTGTGTGTGTGGTTCTGGGTGTGTGTCTGGGTGTGTGTATGTGTGTGTGGTTCTGGGTGTGTGTGTGTGTGTGTGTCTGGGTGTGTGTGTGTGTGTCTCTGGGTCTGTGTGTGTGTGTCTGTGTGTGTGTCTGGGTGTGTGTGTGTGTCTGGGTGTGTATGGGTGTGTGTGTGAGTGTGTGTGTGTCTGGGTGTGAGTGTGTGTGTGTCTGTGTGTGTGTGTCTGGGTGTGAGTGTGTGTGTGTGTGAGTGTGTGTGTGTGTGTGTCTGGGTGTGTGTGTGTGTGTGTGTGTCTGGGTCTGTGTGTGTGTGTGTGTGTGTGTGTGTATGTCTGCATGTGTGTGTGTGTGTGTGTGTCTGTGTGTGTGTGTGTGTGTCTGGGTGTGAGTGTGTGTGTGTGAGTGTGTGTGTGTGTGTGTGTGTCTGGGTGTGTGTGTGTGTGTCTGGGTGTGAGTGTGTGTGTGTGAGTGTGTGTGTGTGTGTCTGGGTGTGTGCGTGCGTCTGGGTGTGTGTGTGAGTGTGTGTGTGTCTGGGTGTGCCCTGGCTGGGAACTGTAGCCCATCCACTCCCTGGGACTGAGTTTCCAATCCTCCAGCCTTGCCAAGCCCCAGCCCTCCACTTGCTGGGGTGGGCCCTGCCCTTCTCTGTGTGGATACCTGCTGACAGCCCTTCAGCTTGTTATCCTGAGGCACCACACCAATGCCAAACTGTCATTGTCTGCAGCAGTTTCCGAATCCAGCCAGTGCACAGGGGGGTGGTCTGTAATCCCAAACCAAGAGTGGGCCTTCAGCAAGTTGGACTCTGTCAAGTTCCGCTGGGAATCAATGAGCAGTTGGGCTGATGGAGGCGAGACCTGGAGAGTATTTTCTCTCTCTCTCTCTCTCTCTCTCTGTCATTTCTCCATCCGGTATTTTGCAACTAAAACGAGCTGGGTTGCTATTTTTGAATCAGTGGTGGTGTGGAGGAGGGACTGAGCCAGGCATGGACTCCTGTTTGACCCAGGGCAGTGAACGCCCTCTTCTCACTCACACCTTGCAAGTTAAGTGCTTTTAAGCAGTTGCCTTTTCCTGTCTGTGTCTGTGTTACAGGACGTGGGGACAAATCAGCTGTTTACAGTTCATTTCTGTCCCTGTGTACAGTTACTGGTGGGGACAGGTCTGTCACTGTATAACACTGGGGTACAGTACTGGTGGGGACAGGTCTGTCACTGTATAACACTGGGGTACAGTACTGGTGGGGACAGGTCTGTCATTGTGTAACACTGGGGTACAGTACTGGTGGGGACAGGTCTGTCCCTGTATAACACTGGGGTATAGTACTGGAGGGGACAGGCCTGTCACTGTATAACACTGGGGTACAGTACTGGTGGGGACAGGTCTGTCACTGTGTAACACTGGGGTACGGTACTGGTGGGGACAGGTCTGTCACTGTGTAACACTGGGTTACAGTACTGGTGGGGACAGGTCTGTCACTGTATAACACTGGGGTACAGTACTGGTGGGGACAGGTCTGTCACTGTGTAACACTGGGGTACAGTACTGGTGGGGACAGGTCTGTCACTGTATAACACTGGGGTACAGTACTGGTGGGGACAGGTCTGTCACTGTATAACACTGGGGTACAGTACTGGTGGGGACAGGTCTGTCACTGTGTAACACTGGGGTACAGTACTGGTGGGGAAAGGTCTGTCACTGTGTAACATTAGTTGTGCGTTTGTGGGTGTGGGTGTGCGTGTGTGTGTCTGTCTATATCTTTGCGTATTTCTGTGACTGTGTGTTCGTGATTGTGTGTGTACATGTCTATTTGTGTGTGTCCGTCTGTATGTGCGTGTCTGTGTGTGCATGTGTGTGTGCATGTCGGTTTGTGTGTGTGTGTGTCCGTGTCAGTGTGTGCGTGTGAGTGTGTGTGTGTGAGTGTGTGTGTGTGCAAGAATGATCAGGAACTGCAGTAATTGGACTTTGTGCCAGTCTCAGTCGTGCCCCTCTCAATCACTCAGCCTAGTGGGTCTCTCCTTCCTTTGCAGACAGGGCTCCTCTTGCTGCAGAGACCCCTGAAGAATCAGATCTCCAAAGGTCCAGAATCGTGAACAAGGAAGGCCATCTGATTGCCTCGCAGTCGGCACTCGGAAGGGACACGGACCACAAAATACTTGAGGGAACCAGTGTAACTGGTGTGCAGTTACCAGTCTGCAGTTGCCTCCCACCAAGAGTGGTGTTTCATCAGAGCTGTACTGCCAGGGTAAGACCTTAACACACGATTAGCAGCAGGCTCTCAGTGGGAGAGGCTAGGCCTCAGTCATTGACAGTTCCTCAGGCCACTCAAAGACAGAGCTGCCTTGTCAGACTATTGCAGCTCCCTTGAGAGGTTGGAATGAGCA
Source organism: Chiloscyllium punctatum (assembly GCF_047496795.1). Taxonomy (NCBI): domain Eukaryota; kingdom Metazoa; phylum Chordata; class Chondrichthyes; order Orectolobiformes; family Hemiscylliidae; genus Chiloscyllium; species Chiloscyllium punctatum. The sequence goes on along the minus strand of NC_092772.1, from coordinate 61,761,759 downwards.
GATGCCAGGAGTAGGGCCTGTTGTAGATGGGCAGTGGTTCTGACGCCAGCACTCACGCCAAATTCCCCAAGACAGACAGCCGCCAAGCAGAGATTTCACTGCCTGCTCTCAGCTGTAACTGAGTGGGCAGCTGTGCTGTTTATATTTCAGGATGGGGAGAGTTCAGGATCCACTCAGGACACTTGAGACGAGACAAGGTTATGTCCCAGTGTCGGAGGGTCAGTGCTGAGGGAGGGCCGCACTGTGGGAGGGTCAGTGCTGAGGGAGTGGGCAATGTCGGAGGGTCAGTGCTGATGGAGTGCCGCACTGTCGGAGGGTCAGTGCTGAGGGAGTGGGCACTGTCAGAGGGTCAGTGCTGAGGGAGTACCGCACTGTCAGAGGGTCAGTGCTGAGGGAGTGCCGCACTGTCGGAGGGTCAGTGCTGAGGGAGTGGGCACTGTCAGAGGGTCAGTGCTGAGGGAGTACCGCACTGTCAGAGGGTCAGTGCTGAGGGAGTGCCGCACTGTCGAAAAGGTCAGTGCTGAGGGAGTGCCGCACTGTCGGAGGGTCAGTGCTGAGGGAGTGCCGCACTGTTGGAAGGTCAGTACTGAGGGAGTGCCGCACTGTCGGAGGGTCAGTGCTGAGGGAGTGCCGCGCTGTCGGAAGGTCAGTACTGAGGGAGTGCCGCACTGTCGGAGGGTCAGTGCTGAGGGAGTGCAGCACTGTCGGAGGGTCAGTGCTGAGGGAGTGCCGCACTGTCGGAGGGTCAGTACTGAGGGAGTGCCGCACTGTCGGAGGGTCAGTGCTGAGGGAGTGCCGCACTGTCGGAGGGTCAGTGCTGAGGGAGTGCCGTACTGTCGGAGGGTCAGTGCTGAGGGAGTGGGCACTGTCGGAGGGTCAGTGCTGAAGGAGTGTCGCACTGTTGAAACAGATATTCTAACCTCATCTAGTCCCACCTGCCAGCACCCGGCCCATATCCCTCCAAACCCTTCCTATTCATATACCCATCCAAATGCCTCTTAAATGTTGTAATTGTACCAGCCTCCACCACATCCTCGGGCAGCTCATTCCATACACGTACCACCCTCTGGGTGAAAAAGTTGCCCCTTAGGTCTCTTTTATATCTTTCCCCTCTCACCCTAAACCTATGCCCCTCTAGTTCTGGACTCCCCAGGAAAAAAACTTTGCCTATTTACCCTATCCATGTCCCTCATAATTTTATAAACCTCCATAAGGTCCCCCCTCAGCCTCCGACGCTCCTCGGCAATCAGCCCCAGCCTGTTCAGCCTCTCCCTGTCACTCAAACCCTCCGACCCTGGCAACATCCTTGTCAATCTTTTTCTGAACCCTTTCAAGTTTCACAGCATCCTTGCTGCGGCCGGGAGACCAGAACTGCGCGCAGTCTTCCAAAGTTGGCCGCGCATCAACGTCCTCCGAAATTTAATTGGCGTCCAAAGCGACCAGTCTGCTGTTTCCGGAACTGATGCCCTCCCCATTCTGAGCCTCCCCTGGTCCTCACCCCCGCCCAGCCTCCCCTCCCTGGTGTCCTGGCCAGTGCTGCTATTGTCAGAGTCTCTCCTGTGACTGCCTGCTGTATCTCCATGTCCAGTATGCTGTCGGTTCCCTTTGCGATCCGCAGGAACTTGGGGATGCTCAGGCACGTGTGTCCCCAGTCAGGGACTTCACCGGGAGCTGAAGTCGCTGCTCCCTCGAGGGGTCACAGAGATGCTCCGTCACTGTCTCTCTCCACTGTTCGCCTACCTCTCCTGTTTTACAGAGAGATTTACTTCATGTCGAAAATAATAAAAGGAGCTTTACTTTGTTTCGAAGGTTGAGAGGGGGGTTGAGGTCTGTACCACCCGGAGCTGTACCTGTTCGGGGAGAGTCTCACAGGCACAGTGTCATTTTCCATTGAGGTTTGGTGCAAAACACTAGAGGGTGTTTCACTCTCGGCTTAAGAGAGCAGAGGGAGCTTTACTCTGTATCTAACCCCGTGCTGTCCCAGTCCTGGGAGTGTTTGATGGGGGGGACAGTGTAGAGGGAGCTTTACTCTATATCTAACCCCATGCTGTCCCAGTCCTGGGAGTGTTTGATGGGGGGCAGTGTAGAGGGAGCTTTACTCTGTATCTAACCCCGTGCTGTCCCTGTCCTGGGAGTGTTTGATGGGTGACAGTGTAGAGGGAGCTTTACTCTGTATCTAACCCTGTGCTGTCCCTGACCTGGCAGTGTTTGATGGGGGGACAGTGTAGAGGAAGCTTTACTCTATACCTAACCCTGTGCTGTCCCTGACCTGGCAGTGTTGAGCGATAAAGGGGATGGTGAAGATTACAGAGATAGGGAGGGGGTGTAGGGGCAGGAGGAGTTTACAGGGATAGGGACGGGTGTAGGGGCTGGAGGGGGTTACAGAGATAGGGAGGGGGTGTAGGGGCAGGAGGAGTTTACAGGGATAGGGACGGGTGTAGGGGCTAGAGGGGGTTACAGAGATAGGGAGGGGTGTAGGGGCTAGAGGGGGTTACAGAGATAGGGAGGGGGTGTAGGGGCTAGAGGGGGTTACAGAGATAGGGAGGGGGTGTAGGGGCAGGAGGAGTTTACAGGGATAGGGAGGGGGTGTAGGGGCAGGAGGAGTTTACAGGGATAGGGACGGGTGTAGGGGCTAGAGGGGGTTACAGAGATAGGGAGGGGGTGTAGGGGCTAGAGGGGGTTACAGAGATAGGGAGGGGGTGTAGGGGCAGGAGGAGTTTACAGGGATAGGGAGGGGGCGTAGGGGCAGGAGGAGTTTACAGGGATAGGGACGGGTGTAGGGGCTAGAGGGGGTTACAGAGATAGGGAGGGGTATAGGGGCTGGAGGGGGGTTACAGAGATAGGGAGGGGGTGTAGGGGCAGGAGGGGGTTACAGAGATAGGGAGGGGGTGTAGGGGCAGGAGGGGGTTACAGGGATAGGGAGGGGTGTAGGGGCTGGAGGGGGTTACAGAGATAGGGAGGGGGTGTAGGGGCTGGAGGGGTTACAGAGATAGGGAGGGGTGTAGGGACTGGAGGGGGTTACAGAGATAGGGAGGGGGTGTAGGGGCTGGAGGGGGTTACAGAGATAGGGAGGGGTGTAGGGGTTGGAGGAGGGGTTGGAGACAGACAGGGGAGATGGGGGAGAGAGACAGACAGAGGCGGGAGAGCCAGACAGACGGGGGGAGAGGGGAGTGACAGACAGTCAGGGGGAGAGACAGACAGACAGTGGGGAGAGGGGGAGAGACAGACAGAGTGGGGGAGAGAGTCAGACAGGGGGATAGGGGAGAGAGAAAGACAGACAGGGGGAGAGACAGAGAAACAGGGGAGAGACAGACAGAGGGGGGAGAGACAGACAGACGGGGGAGTGGGAGAGATAGACAGAGTGGAGGAGAGACAATCAGACGGGGGCGACAGGGGGAAAGACAGACAGAGGGGGAGAGAGTGTGAGACAGACAGACAGGGGAAGAGAGGAGACACAGACAGACGGGGGGGGGGGGGGGGGGGAGGGAGGGTGAGACGGGTGGGGGGGGGGGGGGGGGGGGTGGTGGTGAATGGCTCTGCAGTGACTCCCTGCAGGAGCAGCTCCCCCCTGGGCTGTGCTCCAGGGGAAGATCCACTTGTCCAAGTGCTGGGTACCTCCCGCAAACACTTCCCACACCCCCCAGCCCCCTGCCCTTCACGGGGAGGCTGCAGCTCCCCGGGGGTCAGAGCAAGCGGCTGCCCCACGGGGAGGGGATACGGAAGGTGGTGGAACTGGGCTCCCTGCAAACTCACAGAGAGAGAGAGAGAGAGAGAGACAGCCCTGTGTGTGTGTGTGTGTGTGTCAGGACTGTACCAACAAGGCGAAGGGGATCTCTGTGCCCAGTGAAGGGGGGGTGGTTTGTGGAGGGTGGGCTGAGGGTGGAGAGCAGTCTCAGACAGTGCAGCCCAGGGGGCTCAGTGCCAACTGTGGGTGGGCTCTCTCCCCCAGTCTCAGCAGGAACCCAGAGGCTGCACTGGGAGCTGGCCCCACTCTCTCTCTCCCTCTCTCTCTCCGTCTTCCAGCTGGCCCATGCCTGAATCCCAGCCTTCCTCTTCCTGGAATGCACGGGAACTTTTAAAGGTAGGACCTGGGAAACGGGGGAGGGGGTGTTGGAAAGAAAGAAATAAGGTTTCGGTGCTTGCTTTTGGGTGCCCTCCTGGCCAGGGGGAGTTTGGTGGGTTGCAAGGAGCTGATCGATTGACTCTCCCCGGGGGTGGGGTGGGCTAACTAAGGTCAGACACAGGCACTGAGTACCTGAGAGATCCCCGCACCCACACTGAGACAGCTTTGGAATTTGGGCAGAGAGAGAGAGAGAGAGAGACAGAGGGGGGAGAGACAGAGAGAGGGAGAGGGGGGGAGAGACAGAGAGAGGGAGAGGGGGGGAGAGACAGAGGGGGGGAAATAGAGAGAGGGGGTGAGAGAGAGGGGGGAGAGAGAGAGAGAGGGGGTGAGACAGAGAGGGGAGAGAGAGAGAGAGAGGGGGGGAGAGAGAGAGGGGAGAGAGAGAGAGGGGCTGAGAGAGAGAGGGGAGAGAGAGAGAGAGGGGAGAGAGAGAGAGGGGAGAGAGAGAGAGAGAGGGAGAGAGAGAGAGAGGGGGGGGGAGAGAGAGAGGGGAGAGAGAGGGAGAGAGAGAGAGAGGGGGGGAGAGAGAGAGGGGAGAGAGAGAGAGAGGGGGTGAGAGAGAGAGGGGGGAGAGGGGAGAGAGAGAGAGAGGGGGTGAGAGAGAGAGGGGGGAGAGAGAGGGGGTGAGAGAGAGAGGGGAGAGAGAGAGAGAGGGGGTGAGAGAGAGAGGGGGGAGAGAGAGGGGGGGAGAGAGAGAGGGGGGAGAGTGCGTGTGTGAGAGAGAGAGAGAGACAGAGGGAGAGAGAGGATGGGGGGTGCGGGAGAGAGAGAGAGAGGAGAGAGAGGGGGAGGGGGGGAGAAGAGAGAGGGGGGAGAGAGAAGGGGGGGAGAGATAGAGGGGGGGGAGATAGAGAGGGGGTGAGAGAGAGAGGGAGGGAGATAGAGAGCGGGTGAGAGAGAGAGGGGGGTGAGAGAGAGGGGGGAGAGAGAGAGAGGGGGGGAGAGAGAGAGAGGGGGGAGAGCGTGTGTGTGTGTGTGTGTGTGTGTGTGTGAGAGAGAGAGAGAGAGACAGAGGGGGAGAGAGAGAGAGACAGAGAGAGAGAGAGAGAGGATGGGGTGGGTGGGGGAGAGAGACAGGGACAGAGAGGAATGGGCAGGCTGGTCAGAAAGAGAGGAATGGTTTGGAAAAAAGACAGGCAGGAGAGAGAGAGAGGGGGGGAGATGGGAAAGGGGGAGCAGACAGGACAGAGAGAGAGAGAGAGAGAGACATACAGGAGAGAGAGAGGGACACAAAAAAGAGTTGGGGGGTGGGTACAGACAGAAAAGAAAGAGAGACAGACAGAGGCAGACAGGAAATAGAGAGAGGAAGGCAGATAGGAAAGAGAGAGAGAGAGACAGAGGCATACAAAATCGAAAGAGAGAGAGGCAGGTAGGAGAGAGGGAAAATGGCAGACAAGAAAGAAAGAGAGGGAGAGAGACAGAGGCTGACAGGAAGAAAAGAGAGAGATAGAAGCAGACAGAAAAGAGAAACAGAACCAGACAAGCCAATGTGAGAGAGAGAGAGAAAGAAAGAACGAGATAAACAGGGAGCCAGACCCAAGCGAGAGAGAGAGACAGATATGAGAGAGGTGGCAGAGAGGGGTTGAGAGAGAGAGAGAGAGCAGTCTTGGCCGATGAACACACAGAGCTGTGCTGAGGGGCTCTGCATCTCCCGAACCCCTGCATACCATCACCTGGAAGTGGGAACGTGGGAAAGGCCAGTTCCAAGTCTGTGCACAGGAAGATGTCAGCGGGAGGGGGCAGGGGGGTGCACTACGCTGCCGAATGTGATTAGGCTTGTGGCCTGTGTTTAGGGCCGGGAGTTTCTAATCTTTGAGGACTGGACAGGAGTGTTGAGATTTGGGCATCAAATTGTCAATCGCCTCGCGATTCCATCACATTGTCATTAAGCTTATGGGCACTGGCTGGACAACTGTTAACCCAGTCACCGGCTACAGACAAGGGTCAGTTACTGGGAAATGACAGAGAGAGAGAGAGAGACAGAGATGGGGAGAGAAAGTGAGAGAGACAGAGGGAGGGAGTGAGATATTTGCTTTTCATTAAAAAAGACAGGGGCTGCATCTGTGATTCCCCCACACAGTGACGGGACGGGGGTCTGTGTCTGTGATTCCCCCACACGGTGACAGGACGGGGGTCTGTGTCTGTGATTCCCCCACACAGTGACGGGACGGGGGTCTGTGTCTGTGATTCCCCCACACGGTGACGGGACGGGGGTCTGTGTCTGTGATTCCCCCACACGGTGACGGGACGAGGGTCTGTGTCTGTGATTCCCCCACACGGTGACAGGACGGGGGTCTGTGTCTGTGATTCCCCCACACGGTGACAGGACGGGGGTCTGTGTCTGTGATTCCCCCACACGGTGACAGGATGGGGGTCTGTGTCTGTGATTCCCCCACACGGTGACAGGACGGGGGTCTGTGATTCCCCCACACGGTGACGGGACGGGGGTCTGTGTCTGTGATTCCCCCACACGGTGACGGGACGGGGGTCTGTGTCTGTGATTCCCCCACACGGTGACGGGACGGGGGTCTGTGTCTGTGATTCCCCCACACGGTGACAGGACGGGGGTCTGTGTCTGTGATTCCCCCACACGGTGACAGGATGGGGGTCTGTGTCTGTGATTCCCCCACACGGTGACAGGACGGGGGTCTGTGATTCCCCCACACGGTGACGGGACGGGGGTCTGTGTCTGTGATTCCCCCACACGGTGACGGGACGGGGGTCTGTGTCTGTGATTCCCCCACACGGTGACGGGACGGGGGTCTGTGTCTGTGATTCCCCCACACGGTGACGGGACGGGGGTCTGTGTCTGTGATTCCCCCACACGGTGACGGGACGGGGGTCTGTGTCTGTGATTCCCCCACACGGTGACGGGACGGGTGTCTGTGTCTGTGATTCCTCCACACGGTGACGGGACGGGGGTCTGTGTCTGTGATTCCCCCACACAGTGACGGGACGGGGGGTCTGTGATTCCCCCACACGGTGATGGGACGGGGGGTCTGTGATTCCCCCACACGGTGATGGGACGGGGGTCTGTGATTCCCCCACACGGTGACGGGATGGCGGGGGGGGGGTCTGTGTCTGTGATTCCCCCACACAGTGACGGGACGGGGGGTCTGTGATTCCCCCACACGGTGACGGGATGGCGGGGGGGGGTCTGTGTCTGTGATTCCCCCACACAGTGACGGGACGGGGGGTCTGTGATTCCCCCACACGGTGACGGGATGGCGGGGGGGGGGTCTGTGTCTGTGATTCCCCCACACAGTGACGGGACGGGGGGTCTGTGATTCCCCCACACGGTGACGGGATGACGGGGGGGGGGTCTGTGTCTGTGATTCCCCCACACGGTGACGGGACGGGGGTCTGTGTCTGTGATTCCCCCACACAGTGACGGGACGGGGGGTCTGTGATTCCCCCACACGGTGACGGGATGGCGGGGGGGGGTCTGTGTCTGTGATTCCCCCACACGGTGACGGGATGACGGGACGGGGGTCTGTGTCTGTGATTCCCCCACACGGTGACGGGATGACGGGACGGGGGTCTGTGTCTGTGATTCCCCCACACAGTGACGGGACGGGGGGTCTGTGATTCCCCCACACGGTGACGGGATGACGGGACGGGGGTCTGTGTCTGTGATTCCTCCACACGGTGACGGGACGGGGGTCTGTGTCTGTGATTCCCCCACACAGTGACGGGACGGGGGGTCTGTGATTCCCCCACACGGTGACGGGATGGCGGGGGGGGGTCTGTGTCTGTGATTCCCCCACACGGTGACGGGACGGGGGTCTGTGTCTGTGATTCCCCCACACAGTGACGGGACGGGGGGTCTGTGATTCCCCCACACGGTGACGGGATGGCGGGGGGGGGTCTGTGTCTGTGATTCCCCCACACGGTGACGGGACGGGGGTCTGTGTCTGTGATTCCCCCACACAGTGACGGGACGGGGGGTCTGTGATTCCCCCACACGGTGACGGGATGGCGGGGGGGGGTCTGTGTCTGTGATTCCCCTGCCTAACAATGAGTGTGCTGATGGATGGCTTACAGTCAGTTCTGATCTCAGGGGATAGTTGCGTTCTTGTGTGATCTCGCGCTGTAAGAACATCACGCAATCGCCACGACGTTTAAATAATGGGGCCTGAATCACGTTAAAACTAATACGGGTCAGGGTAGTTCACTCTCTGTGGATAACAGTCTAAAATCTTCAATCACCTTCAAGTCAACTCACATTGAAGAACCACGCAAACCAGCAGGAGAAACTGTCGTTCAAGTTTTTTTAAAATCTGTTTGATTCCGGAATGGTCTCATTAGTTTGAAAGTTGGCAAGTGTTGCACCAGTTTCCCAGAAGTGAGTGAGAGAGAAAACCAAGACTGCCGAGGCAGCTGTTAGGGAAAGGACTAGAATCTGGTCTTAGCCATGGACTTTGAAAAGCAAAATGTAACTCAAAACAAGTGATTTTACGCCATGTTTGACAAATTAGTTAAGAGTTTGTTGAGGATACAATGAGGGGATAGATAATGGGGAACAAGGGGGTGTAACGTTGATGAGTTTCCAAAAGGCCTTCGATCATGTACCCCATGGATTAACCATCAGGGTAAGTGCTCTCGGGTGAACGACAACTGCATGGTTTGAGGGTTGTTGAATTGACAGAGTGCAGAAGGTGTGCGCAAATGGGGTATTTTCAACGTGGCAGGTGCTGAGCCGTGAAAATGCCGTTAGGGTTAGTGCTGTTTACAGTCGACAGAAGCGATTGGTGGACGGTAAAGAACGTTATTTAAGATCGCAAAGAGATCTTGGATCAATTGGGCCAACGGGCTGAGGAGTGGCAGATGGAGTTTAATTCCGATAAATGCGAGGTGTTGCGTTTTGATAAAGCAAACCAAGACAACACTTAATGACCAGGCCTTGGGTCATGTTTTGGAACAGAGGGACCTAGGGGTTTCAGGTACATAATTCTTTGACGTTTGTGTCACAGGGAGACAGGGTGGTTGAGAAGCTGTTTAGCACAGGAGGTTGAGAAAACCGTGAGAGGTACAGGTAAAGGGAATGGCGGGTGTTGTATCGTGAGGGTGCAGGATTTTGTGACTGTTTTTGAGATGAGAGATGGAAGATCTAAAAGCACTTGAGGGGCAACGTCTTTCCACAGAGAGAGGTTCGTGTGTGGAATGAACTTCAGGGGAAGTGATGGATGAGTGTGTGGTCACAACATGTAAAAGACATTGAAAAAAAGTACATGAATAAGGAATATTTGGATGGATATGGGCCAGGAGCAGGCAGTCTGGACTGGTTGAGTTTGGAATTGTGGAGTGGTTGGACCGAAGATTAGGTTAGATTCCTTACGGCGTGGAAACAGGCCCTTCGGCCCAACCAGTCTACGCCGACCCTCCGAAGGGTAACCCACCCAGACCCATTCCCCTCTGACTAAAGCACCTAACACGATGGAACAATTCAGCATGGCCAATTCATCAGGTCAGGGTGAATTGGCCATGCTAAATTGCCCGTGGTATTAGGTAAGGGGTAAATGTAGGGGTATGGGTGGGTTGCGCTTCGGCGGGTCGGTGTGGACTTGTTGGGCTGAAGGGCCTGTTTCCACACTGTAAGTAATCTAATCTAATCAATCTTCTTGGGGGTTGACAGGAAGGGTGACCCACCAAGGGAACCCAGGGATCACAGCCATTCTGAGTGACTGGCAGCCAGCTTGGTTAAGCTGACAGGGCAGCGTGTTCCCACTTGCCTCCTCGGAGCATTCCTCCTCTGCTCCTGCCTCATGTATCAGCCTGTCCTCTCGCAAGAGACTGGACCGACATAAGAAGCATGTTCATTCTGAGGAGCAACAAGCAGGGACACATCAGCCAACAGTACCCCCGGTTTCATCGTTGCTTAACAATCGGTTACTCCGATAATCCCACAAGTGACCAAACTTACCACAGCAACACGTTATACAAAGGAGTGGCATGGTGGCTCAGTGGGTTAGCACTGCTGCCTCCGAGAGCCAGGTTCGATCCCAGCCTCCGGGCGACTGTCTGTGTGGAGTTTGCGCATTCCCCCCCGTGTCTGTGTGGGTTTCCTCCGGGTGCTCTGGTTTCCACCCACAGTCCAAAGATGTGCAGGTTAGGGTGGATTGGCCGTGCTAAATAGTCCCATAGTGCCCAGGGATGTGCAGGTTAGGGTGGATTGGCCGTGCTAAATAGTCCCATAGTGTCCAGGGATGTGTAGGTTAGGGTGGATTGGCCATGCTAAATAGTCCCATAGTGTCCAGGGATGTGTAGGTTAGGGTGGATTGGCCGTGCTCAATTGTCCCATAGTGTCCAGGGATGTGCAGGTTAGGGTGGATTGGCCATGCTAAATTGTCCCATAGTGCCCAGGGATGTGTAGGTTAGGGTGGATTGGCCATGCTAAATTGTCCCATAGTGTCCAGTGATGTACAGGTTAGGGTGGATTGGCCATGCTAAATTGTCCCATAGTGTCCAGGGATGTGCAGGTTAGGGTGGATTGGCCATGCTAAATTGTCCCATAGTGTCCAGTGATGTACAGGTTAGGGTGGATTGGCCATGCTAAATTGTCCCATAGTGTCCAGGGATGTGCAGGTTTGGCTGGATTGGCCATGCTAAATTGTCCCATAGTGTCCAGGGATGTGCAGGTTAGGGTGGATTGGCCATGCTAAATTGTCTCATAGTGCCCAGGGAGGTGCAGGTTAGGGTGGATTGGCCATGCTAAATTGTCCCATAGTGCCCAGGGACGTGCAGGTTAGGGTGGATTGGCCATGCTAAATTGTCCCATAGTGCCCAGGGACGTGCAGGTTAGGGTGGATTGGCCATGCTAAATTGTCCCATAGTGCCCAGGGATGTGCAGGTTAGGGTGGATTGGCCATGCTAAATTGTCCCATAGTGTCCAGGGATGTGCAGGTTAGGGTGGATTGGCCATGCTAAATTGTCCCATAGTGCCCAGGGATGTGCAGGTTAGGGTGGATTGGCCATGCTAAATTGTCCCATAGTGTCCAGGGATGTGCAGGTTAGGGTGGATTGGCCATGCTAAATTGTCCCATAGTGTCCAGTGATGTACAGGTTAGGGTGGATTGGCCATGCTAAATTGTCTCATAGTGCCCAGGGAGGTGCAGGTTAGGGTGGATTGGCCATGCTAAATTGTCCCATAGTGCCCAGGGACGTGCAGGTTAGGGTGGATTGGCCATGCTAAATTGTCCCATAGTGCCCAGGGAGGTGCAGGTTAGGGTGGATTGGCCATGCTAAATTGTCCCATAGTGCCCAGGGATGTGCAGGTTAGGGTGGATTGGCCATGCTAAATTGTCCCATAGTGCCCAGGGATGGTGCAGGTTAGGGTGGATTGGCCATGCTAAATTGTCCCACCGTGCCCAATAATGTGAAGGTTAGGTGCATTAATTGGGGTACGTAGGGGGTAGGAGGAATAGTTCTGGGTGGATTACTCTTTGGAGGGTCAGCATGGACAAGTTGGGCTGAAGGGCCTGTTCCCACACTGTAGGCACGCGATGATTCTAAAGCAAGGCCTTTAAACAAACAGACATTTCTGGGGGATTCCACCAGACGTCTGTGTTCCTCTTCAAACTTCATGGAAAATGCTTCAGGAACTCAGGACTCAGGACAATCACAGATAGACAGGAAACTGGAGTGGTACTGGGCTGTTCAGCCCATCCCTCTATGTATCACGATCATGGCTGATCCCCAGTCCCAACCATCCCAATACAACTCGACACCTTTAGCCACCTGTGTGGGAGTGTGTGTCTGGGTGTGTGGTTGGGTGTGCGTGAATGAGTGTGTGTGTGTGTGTGTGTCTATGTGTCTGTTGGTGTGTCAGTCTGTGAGTGTGTGTGTGTCTGGGTCTGTGTGTCTGGGTCTGTGTGTATCTGGGACTGTGTGTGTGTGTCTGTGTGTGTGTGCATGTGTGTGTCTGTGTCTGTGTGTGTGTGTGTCTCTGTGTCTGGGTGTGTGTGTGTGTGTCTGGGTGTGTGTGTCTGTGTCTGTGTCTGGGTGTGCGTGCGTGTGTGTGTGCATGTGTGTGTGTGCGTGTGTGTGTGTGTCTGTCTGGGTGTGTGTGTGTCTGTGTCTGGGTGTGTGTGTGTCTATGTCTGGGTGTGCGTGTGTGTGTCTGTGTCTGTGTCTGGGTGTGTGTGTCTGTGTCTGGGTGTGTGTGTGTCTATGTCTGGGTGTGCGTGCGTGTGTCTGTGTCTGTGTCTGGGTGTGTGTGTGTGTGTGTGTGTGTGTGGGTGTGTGTGTGTGTGTGTGTGTGTGTGTGTGTGTGTCTGGGTGTGTGTGTCTGTGTCTGGGTGTGTGTGTGTCTATGTCTGGGTGTGCGTGTGTGTGTCTGTGTCTGGGTGTGTGTGTCTGTGTCTGGGTGTGTGTGTGTGTGTGTGTGTGGGTGTGTCTGCTATAAATGCCCAACAGCTCATTGTTCAGTTGAGTCTCTTTGATTTTCTGCCTCTGAGATTTCGTGTCGGAGGAGACCCTAAAGGGAACCTGTGACATTTTCACCCATCAGCGTCTCGTTCAGGTTCCGAAACTGCGAGTGGTACCCCACTGCGGAAGGCAGACAGCACAGGATAGAATCTCTACAGTGCAGTTTGAGGCCATTGGGTGGGGTGGGCTTGATGGGCAGAGTGGCCTGCTACCACACTGTAGGGAATCCGTGATGCCACAACTCCATCTTGGCGGTTAATCGATGCTTCCGGCAGCTTGCTGGGGGCGAACTGGTTACCTTCAATCCAACTGCGATGATACTGGGAACTGGTGTTGAGCTTTAGGGAGAGGCTGAGTAGGCCGGGGCTGTTTTCCCTGGAGCATCGGAGGCTGAGGGGGGGTGGGGTGACCTTATGGAGGTTTATAAAATCATGAGGGGTATGGATAGGGTAAACAGACAATGCCTTTTCCCTGACGCGTGACTCTATGATGAAGGGAGACTTGAATGGGTTCAGCTTCTCAGCAATAGCAATGTCCAGTCTCACCCCTTGCTCGCCCCACCCCACAATTTATTTTGACCCTCTGGCTCCATCAGTTTCCGACCCCTTTCTCACTATTTTTCTCTCTTGCCCTCTTCGCTTCTCTCTTCCTCTCTCAGCCAGAGACTCTCGGAGGAGGGGGGGATTCCTGCGCGAAAGCTGAAATGAGATCACCGGGCCCACGCTCGTGGGTCATGAGGCCTCTAGAGAGTAGGTCCTACACCAGCCCGGGGTAGCAGTGGAGGGATATAGAGTGCGGAAGGAATCGTCGGGCAACTGAGAGGGTGTGCGTGCCCGGCGGTGAGGGGAGTGGGGTGAAGGCAGGGAGCTGTTTCAGAGAGAGAGAGAGAGAGATGGTCGGGAGGCCGGAGTTGATGGGCCGAATGGATGATGGGATTGGGGGATAGGAGTGCCTTCAGAGGGAGGCTGCGGCCGATGGACCGAATGGCCTCCTGCTGAGTGGACAGTTTAGTGGCTGAACAAGGAGACCTTGGAAGTGCAGGTTTGTAACTCCTTGAAAGTGGAGTCACAGGTCGATAGGATAGTGAAGAAGGCGTTTGGTATGCTTTCCTTTATTGGTCAGAGTATTGAGTACAGGAGTTGGGACATTCCTGATGAAGGGCTTATGCTCGAAACATCAATCTCCTGCTCCCTGGAAGCTGCCTGGAAAAGCTGTGCTGGAGGTCATGTTGCGACTGGAGAGGATGTTGGTTAGACTAATTTTGGAATATCGTGTTCAGTTCTGGTCGCCCTGCTATTGGAAGGGTGTTGTGAAACTTGAAAGATTCACAAGGACGTTGCCAGGGTTGGAGGGTTTGAGCTACAGGGAGAGGCTGAACAGGCTTGGGGCTGTTTTCCCTGGAGCGTCGGAGGCTGAGGGGTGACCTTACAGAGGTTTACAAAATTATGGATAGGGTAAATGGACAAGGCCTTTTCCCTGAGGTGGGGGAGGCCAATACCAGAGGATAGATGGTTCAAGGGGAGAGGGGAAAAATTTATAAAGAACCTGAGGGGCAACTTTTTCACACAGAGGGTGGTCTGTGTGTGGGATGAGCTGCCAGAGGATGTGGTGGAGGCTGATACAATTGCAACATTTAAAAGGCATCTGGATGGGTATATGAATAGGAAGGGTTTGGAGGGATATGGGACTAGATTAGGTGAGGATATCTGGTGGTCTTGGATGAGTTGGACCGAAGGGTCTGTTTCCATGCTGTACAACTCTATGACTCTATGATATGCACACATACACACGATGTAGAGGAGCCAGTGTTGGACTGGGGTGGGACAAAGTTAAAAATCACACAACACCAGGTTATAGTCCAACAGGTTTAATTGGAAGCACTAGTTTTCGGACACACTCACATTCACACACATGCGCACACATGTACATATATACACTCTCACTCACACACACATGCACACGCTCACACATATACACACTCCCACTCACACATACTCTCACACACTTACGCACTCACAGAAATACACAAGCACTCACACTCACGTGCACACAAACACACACACATACTCTCACACTCATACACACATACGCCCACACACACTCTCACACATACCGATGCTCACACTCACTTGCACTCACTCCCTCACACACACATACACACACTCTCTCTTTTACACTCTCACTCTCACAATCTCGGTCTCACACACACTCTCATGCACATTCTCTCTATCTCTGTAACTCTCTCTCTCTCTTTCACACACACAGACACACACACACACATTCACTCTCTCTCTTTCACACACACACTCTCTCTCTCACACACGCAGACGCACACAGACTCTCTCACACACACATACACACTGTCTCTCTCACACACACACAGACACACACACATACACACTCTCTCTTTTACACTCTCACTCTCACAATCTCTTGTCTCACACACTCACATGCACACTCTCACACACTCTCTTTCTTTCTCACACACCACACACACACACACACAAGCACACAGAAACACGTGTGTGTGTATATATATAATATATAATTTGTGTGTGTGTGTGTGCTGCACACCCACCCTCCCTCTCGGGACTGCCTGACTTCAGGGGAAGTTTCAGCTTGAAGGCCGATAAAGCTGCAGACTCTGTGAGCACTGAGCCGTTTTTGCTGAGTGCTATCAGTTCATCTGCAGAGTTCAAAAACGCAAATGCAGTCACTGCCCATCCCCCCCCCCCCCCCCCCCCCCCCCCGGCTCCCCCCTCCACTCTCTCCAGAGACCTGCTGAGCGATTAGTGTTGTTGCTGCGATCGGCCACTGTGACTTTGGGAATCAGGTTGAAACGGTGGATACGGTAACCTTCTGCCGTGGGAGTGCCGTGGTAACTGGGCACTTTCTCGGCGCACGCTCTTATCCAGAACAACGTGAGAGTCGGCCATCGCTTGGCTGACCACTAATCCCTCCCGTCCTTTCCTGCCTGTGGTTTCGCTTGCGGCCAGATGCATTTGCACTTGGCCGTTTTCGCCTGCGTTACGAACGCACCTTTTTTTTTTAAATTTGGTTACTCGAGATTGGGAGTGGATCTTGAACCTGCAGCTTTCTGGCTCAGAGAGGTGGACACGGCCCTCTGCGCCCGTGCCTCCACTGTCGAATCAGCGGCACAGGTCTTCCGTGTCAGAATTCCGACTCCGAGTGAGATCCTGGTAAGAAGGGCAGGAAGCCTGATGAAGGGCCGGTGGCCGGAACGTCGATTCTCCTGCCCCTCGGATGCTGCCTGACCTGCTGCGCTTTTCCAGCACCTCCCTCTCGACTCAGATCTCCAGCATCTGCAGCCCTCACTCTCTCTGAGTGGGATCCCTCTTTATCAATGAATCCTTCAATTCCTACTTCCCTCATCCGTTTATCCAGCATCCCCCCCTCCCCACCCCCCACCAAACACTATTCCACTCCAAAACCTGACGTCCCCCCCCCCCCCCCCCCCCCCCCCCCCCCCCCCCCCCACCCCCCACCACCCCAACCCAATGTTCTCTGGAGAAAGGGCTCTCTCCTGACCTGCTGTTGACAGTTATAGGGTCACACAGCACGGGAACAGACCCCTTAATCTGAACCCATCGACGCTGACCAAGAGTCCCAAACACCATAGGCCCCACTTACCTGCATTTGGTTGGCATCCCTCCACCCCTTTCCTGTCCACGTGCCTGTCCAAATGTCTTTAAATGATGTGACTGATTCTGCACATCCTCTGACAGCTCGTTCCACACACGAACCGCCCTCTGTGTATAAACATTGGCTTCTCGGGTTCCTTTTGAAGATTTCCCCTCTCACCTTAAAAATATTGTTTGAAGTATGTTGAGGACTCCATAAGGGGAAGCATCTTCTCTCCAGCAAGCAGCTCAATTTATTTCATGTTTTGAACGCATCACCCCTGAACTTGTCTTTCATTTGCTATTGGAAAGGGAGACTTTGCAGGGTCAGTGCTGAGAGAGCACAGCACTGTCAGAGGGTCAGTGCTGAGGGAGTGCAGCACTGTCGGAGGGTCAGTGCTGAGGGAGTGCCTCACTGTCGGAGGGTCAGTGCTGAGGGAGTGCAGCACTGTCGGAGGGTCAGTGCTGAGGGAGTGCCGCACTGTCGGAGGGTCAGTGCTGAGGGAGTGCCGCACTGTCAGAGGGACAGTGCTGAGGGAGTGCAGCACTGTCGGAGGGTCAGTGCTGAGGGAGTGCAGCACTGTCGGAGGGTCAGTGCTGAGGGAGTGCCGCACTGTCGGAGGGTCAGTGCTGAGGGAGTGCCGCACTGTTGGAGGGTCAGTGCTGAGGGAGTACAGCACTGTCGGAGGGTCAGTGCTGAGGGAGTGCCGCACTGTCGGAGGGTCAGTGCTGAGGGAGTGTCACACTGTGGGAGGGTCAGTGCTGAGGGAGTGCCGCACTGTCGGAGGGTCAGTGCTGAGGGAGTGCCGCACTGTCGGAAGGTCAGCGCTGAGGGAGTGGGCACTGTCAGAGGGTCATTGCTGAGGGAGTGCAGCACTGTCGGAGGGTCAGTGCTGAGGGAGTGCAGCACTGTCGGAGGGTCAGTGCTGAGGGAGTGCCGCACTGTCGGAGGGTCAGTGCTGAGGGAGTGCCGCACTGTTGGAGGGTCAGTGCTGAGGGAGTACAGCACTGTCGGAGGGTCAGTGCTGAGGGAGTGCCGCACTGTCGGAGGGTCAGTGCTGAGGGAGTGTCACACTGTGGGAGGGTCAGTGCTGAGGGAGTGCCGCACTGTCAGAGGGTCAGTGCTGAGGGAGTGCCGCACTGTCGGAAGGTCAGCGCTGAGGGAGTGGGCACTGTCAGAGGGTCATTGCTGAGGGAGTGCAGCACTGTCGGAGGGTCAGTGCTGAGGGAGTGCAGCACTGTCGGAGGGTCAGTGCTGAGGGAGTGCCGCACTGTCGGAGGGTCAGTGCTGAGGGAGTGCCGCACTGTTGGAGGGTCAGTGCTGAGGGAGTACAGCACTGTCGGAGGGTCAGTGCTGAGGGAGTGCCGCACTGTCGGAGGGTCAGTGCTGAGGGAGTGTCACACTGTGGGAGGGTCAGTGCTGAGGGAGTGCCGCACTGTCGGAGGGTCAGTGCTGAGGGAGTGCCGCACTGTCGGAAGGTCAGCGCTGAGGGAGTGGGCACTGTCAGAGGGTCATTGCTGAGGGAGTGCAGCACTGTCGGAGGGTCAGTGCTGAGGGAGTGCAGCACTGTCGGAGGGTCAGTGCTGAGGGAGTGCCGCACTGTCGGAGGGTCAGTGCTGAGGGAGTGCCGCACTGTTGGAGGGTCAGTGCTGAGGGAGTACAGCACTGTCGGAGGGTCAGTGCTGAGGGAGTGCCGCACTGTCGGAGGGTCAGTGCTGAGGGAGTGTCACACTGTGGGAGGGTCAGTGCTGAGGGAGTGCCGCACTGTCGGAGGGTCAGTGCTGAGGGAGTGCCGCACTGTCGGAAGGTCAGCGCTGAGGGAGTGGGCACTGTCAGAGGGTCATTGCTGAGGGAGTGCAGCACTGTCGGAGGGTCAGTGCTGAGGGAGTGCAGCACTGTCGGAGGGTCAGTGCTGAGGGAGTGCCGCACTGTCGGAGGGTCAGTGCTGAGGGAGTGCCGCACTGTCGGAGGGTCAGTGCTGAGGGAGTGCCGCACTGTCAGAGGGTCAGTGCTGAGGGAGTGCAGCACTGTCGGAGGGTCAGTGCTGAGGGAGTGCAGCACTGTCGGAGGGTCAGTGCTGAGGGAGTGCCGCACTGTCGGAGGGTCAGTGCTGAGGGAGTGCCGCACTGTTGGAGGGTCAGTGCTGAGGGAGTACAGCACTGTCGGAGGGTCAGTGCTGAGGGAGTGCCGCACTGTCGGAGGGTCAGTGCTGAGGGAGTGTCACACTGTGGGAGGGTCAGTGCTGAGGGAGTGCCGCACTGTCGGAGGGTCAGTGCTGAGGGAGTGCCGCACTGTCGGAAGGTCAGCGCTGAGGGAGTGGGCACTGTCAGAGGGTCAGTGCTGAGGGAGTGCAGCACTGTCGGAGGGTCAGTGCTGAGGGAGTGCAGCACTGTCGGAGGGTCAGTGCTGAGGGAGTGCCTCACTGTCGGAGGGTCAGTGCTGAGGGAGTGCAGCACTGTCGGAGGGTCAGTACTGAGGGAGTGCCGCACTGTCGGAGGGTCAGTGCTGAGGGAGGGCCGCACTGTCGGAGGGTCAGTGCTGAGGGAGTGTCACACTGTGGGAGGGTCAGTGCTGAGGGAGTGCCGCACTGTCGGAGGGTCAGTGCTGAGGCAGTGCCGCACTGTCGGAAGGTCAGCGCTGAGGGAGTGGGCACTGTCAGAGGGTCAGTGCTGAGGGAGTGCCGCACTGTCGGAGGGTCAGCGCTGAGGGAGTGTCGCACTGTCGGAGGGTCAGCGCTGAGGGAGTACCGCACTGTCGGAGGGTCAGTGCTGAGGGAGTACCGCACTGTCGGAGGGTCAGTGCTGAGGGAGGGCCGCACTGTCGGAGGGTCAGTGCTGAGGGAGTGCCGCACTGTGGGAGGGACAGTGCTGAGGGAGTGCCGCACTGTGGGAGGGACAGTGCTGAGGGAGTGCCGCACTGTCGGAGGGTCAGTGCTGAGGGAGTGCCGCACTGTCGGAGGGTCAGTACTGAGGGAGTGCCGCACTGTCGGAGGGTCAGTGCTGAGGGAGTGCCGCACTGTTGGAGGGTCAGTGCTGAGGGAGTGGGCACTGTCAGAGGGTCAGTGCTGAGGGAGTGCCGCACTGTTGGAGGGTCAGTGCTGAGGGAGTGCCGCACTGTTGGAGGGTCAGTGCTGAGGGAGTACCGCACTGTCGGAGGGTCAGTGCTGAGGGAGGGCCGCACTGTCGGAGGGTCAGTGCTGAGGGAGGGCCGCACTGTTGGAGGGTCAGTGCTGAGGGAGTGCCGCACTGTTGGAGGGTCAGTGCTGAGGGAGTGCCGCACTGTCGGAAGGTCAGCACTGAGGGAGTGCAGCACTGTCGGAGGGTCAGTGCTGAGAGAGTGGGCACTGTCGGAGGGTCAGTGCTGAGGGAGGGCCGCACTGTCGGAGGGTCAGTGCTGAGGGAGTGCCGCACTGTTGGAGGGTCAGTGCTGAGGGAGTGCCGCACTGTTAGAGGGTCAGTGCTGAGGGAGTGCCGCACTGTCGGAAGGTCAGCACTGAGGGAGTGCAGCACTGTCGGAGGGTCAGTGCTGAGAGAGTGGGCACTGTCGGAGGGTCAGTGCTGAGGGAGGGCCGCACTGTCGGAGGGTCAGTGCTGAGGGAGTGCCGCACTGTTGGAGGGTCAGTGCTGAGGGAGTGCCGCACTGTTGGAGGGTCAGTGCTGAGGGAGTGCCGCACTGTTGGAAGTGCTAAATCACATCATTGACGGGGCAGAAATAGTTATGAGGGAGACAGTGTGAACGGGAGTTCTGTTCTCACTTCCTGACTGAAGGAGGTATGAAACCAGTCCTTTCCCCTGACCCGCAATTAGTTGTGCAATTAAGGGAGTGCCCCAGACAATGGGTAATGGCCGTGATGATTGTTACAGTCAAATAGCTATCCAGTGTATTTTAAAAGTGTGATTTATTGAATGTTGGATGGTTGTATTCCCTTTTGGGAAGAAGCACGGTGCGGAATGGTTGGTTGTTGTGGGGCACTGCTTGTGATGTTTTGCCGTGGGGTTCTGCTGTTCAGCTCCTGGTTAGGAGTTGGGAGTGAGCGTCCCAGACAGCAGACGCGGGCGGTATTATGGTCTGCTGACTCAGTGCTCCATTCACCCAATAACCTTCCTGCGGAACTCCAGGGGTCTGCTGTAATTAGGGCTGAGGTCGTGGGAGTGACCGGGAACGGGGTGGGGACGGCAGCAGAGAGAGAGGAAGGGAGGAAGGAGAAAAAGAAAGCGAGAGAGAGAGAGATGTGGAGGGAAAAGGGGAGAGAGAGAGAGAGATGTGGAGGGAAAGAGAGAGGGAGATAGGGAGGGAAAGAGAGGGATGTGGAGGGAAAGAGAGAGGGAGATAGGGAGGGAAAGAGAGGGATGTGGAGGGAAAGAGAGAGGGAGATAGGGAGGGAAAGAGAGAGATGTGGAGGGAAAGAGAGGGATGTGGAGGGAAAGAGAGAGGGAGATAGGGAGGGAAAGAGAGGGATGTGGAGGGAAAGAGAGAGGGAGATAGGGAGGGAAAGAGAGGGATGTGGAGGGAAAGAGAGAGGGAGATAGGGAGGGAAAGAGAGATGTGGAGGGAAAGGGAGGGAGAGAGAGAGATACAGAGGGAAAAGGAGAGAGAGATGCGGAGGGAAATGGAAAGAGAGAGACATGGGGAGGAAAAGGGAGGGAGAGAGAGATACAGAGGGAAAGAGAGAATGAGAGAGCTGTAGAGGGAAAGAGAGGGAGAGATGTAGAGGGAAATGGACAGAGACAGGGAGATGTAGGGATAAAGGGAAGGGGAGAAAGACACGTGGAGGGAAAGGGAGGAAGAGAGATGTAGAGAGAAAGAGACAGAGAGATGTGGAGGGAAAGGGAGAGAGACATAGAGGGACACACAAGGAAACCAGAGAGAGGAGGTAGTGGGAGAAAGTAGCAGAGCCCTGCAGGGATGGTGGTGGGAGGTGTACGCGAAGGCTTTCAGAGGCAGGCAAGATTGGAGGGGACGATGGAGCGTGTGCGAGATGATGGGAGAGTGAGTGGAAGGAGGAGATGGAGAGGGAAGACGGGGAGATGAGGCTTGTAGCCGTGAGTTGTCCTGGGACCTGTGTCCTTGCGGTACTGAGGAGCAGGTTCCAGTTTCGGGAGGTCACTGAGGGCCACATACCGTCTACAAACACTGGCCAAGTGGAAGCTGGGGTTGACAGGACAGCGGCCGTGTGGGTAGGGGTTGGCGAACAAACTGAAGCCAGAGGATTGGGGACAGCAGTTGTTTTGATGGAGGCTGGTTTACCAAGATGCTTCTCTGGGCCTGGTATCTTTTGGAAAAATATGAACGACACTCTTTGGGAGGACAATGCGGGAATGCATCCAGGCTGCCAGCGATGACACAGATGGAAAGAGGGCAGGTCTGCAGGTGTTTGTGGCACAATTGGGAGACCATTCAGCCCATTGTGTCCATGCCAGTCAGCCAAGAGCTGGCGACAGTGAGGGCATTACGGCCCTGGTTGAGTTCTCATTCTGACTGGAAGACCCTTCTTCGGGCTGTGATTTTGGGACTCTCAACTCACCTCGGAGTGAGGAGAAATCCCCTCAACTCCTCCTGCTCAATCTTCGGCCAAATCCACGCCCCGTTCTTATCGCCCCTCCCGCCGGTGCAATGTTTACCTCCACCTGCCTCAGCCCCTCGTATTCTTCGGAGACCTCCGCCAGGTGCCCCTCTACAACCTTCGCTACTGTCCAACTCCTCCAGACGGTCCTCCTAGCTCGGAGCCAGCCAGCCAGGATGTGTCCTGTCCAATCTACTGTGCAATCATCGAATCCCGACAGTGCAGAAATCAGATCATTTGGCCCAACAAGTCCACACCGACCCTTCGAAGGGTAGCCCACCCATTCCCCTATATTTACTCCAGACTAATCCACCCTAATCTGCACATCCCTGGGCACTATGGGACAATTTAGCATGGCCGATCCACCCTAACCTGCACATCCCTGGGCACTATGGGACAATTTAGCACGGCCAATCCACCCTAACCTACACATCCCTGGGCACTATGGGACAATTTAGCACGGCCAATCCACCCTAACCTGCACATCCCTGGACACTATGGGACAATTTAGCACGGCCAATCCACCCTAACCTGTACATCCCTGGACACTATGGGACAATTTAGCACGGCCAATCCACCCTGACCTACACAGTTTTGGACTGTGGGATGAATTCGGTGGACCCAGAGAAAACCCACACAGACAAGGGGGAGAATGTGCAAACTCCACACAGACAGTCGCCTGAGGCTGGAACCGAACCCAGGTCCCTGGCGCTGGGAGGGAGCAGGGCTAACCCACTGAGCCACCATGTCGTCCATAAATCTATGATCTATGGTTTATATAACCCTGGCTCGGCCATTTCAGGTGCTCAGCCCAGGAACACCTTCAGCTGCAGGTGGACAGTGATAGAAGATCAATTGAAATTCACTTGGCAGTAATTTCCAGTTCAGCCTGGGGTATCCCGATTCTAGGAATGTGGAGGCATTACCGGGGGTGGGGGGGGGAGGTGGGATGCCCAGGAATGAGGGGTAAAACATAATCGGTCTCATGGAATCGTCGAGCTGACTGGAAGAGATAAGTGGCCAATACTTGTACATTGATGACAGGGCGCAGCTCATGCAGAAGGGTCCTGTGTCTCGGTGAGAGGCGTGTTAAAAAGAGCAAGGGTACGATGAGCAGGGGACATGGCAACGCAGAGAGAGGGCGCGTGTACAGACTTCAGTGGGAAAGGTCAGAATGGAGGTGGGGAAAGTACCCAGTGGAGTATTACAAATGGGTTTGAGTCAAAAGATAGAACAAGGGGAGAGTCAGGATGATGAAAGACTGAGGGAGATGTGAGTGTGAGTGAGTGTGAGTGTGTGTGTGTGAGTGTGAGTGTGAGTGTGTGTGTGTGAGTGTGTGTGTGTGTGTGAGAGTGTATGTGTGTGAGTGTGAGTGTGAGTGTGTGTGTGAGAGTGTGACAGTGTGTATGAGAGTGTGTGTGTGAGGAGTGTGTGTGTGAGTGTGACAGTGTGTGTGAGAGTGTGTGTGAGAGTGTGTGTGTGTGAGTGTGTGAGAGTGTGTGAGTGTGTGTGTGTGTGAGAGAGTGTGTGAGTGTGTGTGTGTGAGAGTGTGTGAGTGTGTGTGTGAGTGTGTGTGTGTGTGTGACAGTGTGTGTGTGAGAGAGTGTGTGTGTGTGTGTGTGAGAGTGTGTGAGTGTGAGTGTGTGTGTGAGTGTGTGTGTGTGTGTGAGTGTGTGTGTGAGAGTGTGTGTGTGTGAGTGTGTGAGTGAGTGTGTGTGTGAGAGTGTGAGTGTGTGTGTGTGAGAGTATGTGAGTGAGTGTGAGTGTGTGTGTGTGAGAGTGTGTGTGTGTGAGAGTGTGTGAGTGAGTGTGAGTGTGTGTGTGTGTGAGTGTGTGTGTGTGTGTGTGAGTGTGTGTGTGTGAGGGGGTGTGTGTGAGAGTGTGTGAGTGAGTGTGAGAGTGTGTGTGTGTGAGAGTGTGTGTGGTGTGAGAGTGTGTGAGTGAGTGTGTGTGTGTGTGAGAGTGTGTGAGTGAGTGTGAGTGTGTGTGTGTGAGAGTGTGTGTGTGTGTGTGAAAGTATGTGTGTGTGTGTGTGAGAGTGTGTGTGTGTGAGAGAGTGTGTGCGTGTGTGTGAGAGTGTGTGTGTGAGTGTGTGAGTGAGTGTGTGTGTGTGAGAGAGTGTGTGTGTGAGTGTGTGAGTATGTGTGTGAGAGTGTGTGTGTGAGTGAGTGTGTGAGAGTGCGCGTGTGTGTGTGAGTGAGTGTGTGAGAATGTCGAGTGAGTGTGTGTGAGTGTGAGTGTGTGTGTGTGTCTGTGTGTGAGTGTGAGTGTGAGTGTGTGTGTGTGTGTGTGTGTGAGCGTGTGTGTGTGTGTGTGTCTGTGTGTGTTGGGGGGGTCAGTGATTACTCGGTGTCTGTATTGGGGGAGTCGATGATTACTCAGTATCTGTATTAGGGGGGTCAGTGATTACTCAGTGACTGTATTGGGGGGTCGGTGATTACTCAGTGTCTCTATTGGGGGAGTCGGTGATTACTCAGTGTCTGTATTTGGGGGGGTCAGTGATTACTCAGTGTCTGTATTTCGGGGGGGGTCAGTGATAACTCAGTGTCTGTACTGGAGGGGTAGGTGATTACTCAATGTCTGTATTGGGGGGTTGGTGATTACTCAGTGTCTGTACTGGGGGGGATCAGTGATTATTCAGTGACTGTATTAGGGGGGTCTGTGATTACTCAGTGACTATGTTGGGGGTGTCAGTGATTACTCAGTGTCTGTATTGGGGGGAGTCGGTGATTACTTAGTGTCTGTATTGGGGGGGTCATTGATTACTCAATGTCTGTATTAAGGGAATCGGTGATTACTCAGTATCTGTATTGGGGTGGTCAATGATTACTCAGTGTCAGTATTGGGGGGTCGGTGATTACTCAGTATCTGTATTGGGGTGGTCAATGATTACTCAGTGTCTGTATTGGGCGGTCAGTGAGTACTCAGTGTCTGTATTGGGGAGTCGGTGATTATTCAGTGTCTGTATTGGGGGGTCAATGATTACTCAGTGTCTGTATTGGGGGGGTCGGTGATTATTCAGTGTCTGTATTGGGGGGGTCGGTGATTATTCAGTGTCTGTAATTGGGGGGTCGGTGATTACTCAGTGTCTGTATTGGGGGAGTCGGTGATTATTCAGTGTCTGTATTGGGGGGGTCGGTGATTACTCAGTGTCTGTATTGGGGTGGTCAGTGATTACTCAGTGTCTGTATTGGGGGGTCGGTGATTACTCAGTGTCTGTATTGGGGGGGTCGGTGATTATTCAGTGTCTGTACTGGAGGGGTCGGTGATTACTCAGTGTCTGTACTGGAGGGGTCGGTGATTACTCAGTGTCTGTATTGGGGGGTTGGTGATTACTCAGTGTCTGTATTGGGGGGTTGGTGATTACTCAGTGTCTGTACTGGAGGGGTCGGTGATTACTCAGTGACTGTATTGTGGGGTTGGTGATTACTCAGTGTCTGTATTGGGGGGTTGGTGATTACTCAGTGTCTGTATTGGGGGGGTCGGTGATTATTCAGTGTCTGTAATTGGGGGGTCGGTGATTACTCAGTGTCTGTATGGGGGGAGTCGGTGATTACTCAGTGTCTGTGTTGGGGGGGGGGGTCGGTGATTACTCAGTGTGATTACTCAGTGATTTCTCGATTACTAGATGACTGTATTGGTAGGGGACAGTGATTAGTCAGTGATTATTTGATTACTCTGTGTCTGTATTGGGGGGTCAGTAATTACTCAGTGTCTGTATTTCGGGGGGTCAGTGATAACTCAGTGTCTGTATTGGGGGAGTCGGTGATTATTCAGTGTCTGCATTGGGGGAGTCGGTGATTACTCTGTGTCTGTATTGGGGGGGTCAGTGATTACTCAGTGTCTGTATTTCGGGGGGTCAGTGATAACTCAGTGTCTGCATTGGGGGGTCGGTTATTACTCAGTGTCTGTACTGGTGGAATCGGTGATTATTCAGTGTCTGTATTGGGGGGTCAGTGATTACTCAGTGTCTGCATTGGGGGGGTCTACTGGGGGGTCAGTGATTACTCAGTGTCTGTATTGGGGGGATCAGTGATTCCTCAGTGTCTGTACTGGGGGGTCAGTGATTACTCAGTGTCCGTATTGGGGGAGTCGGTGATTACTCAGTGTCTGTTTTGGGGGGGGGGGGGTCGGTGATTACTCAGTGTGATTACTCAGTGATTTCTCGATTACTAGATGACTGTATTGGTAGGGGACAGTGATTAGTCAGTGATTATTTGATTACTCAGTGTCTGCATTGGGGGAGTCGGTGAGTACTCTGTGTCTGTATTGGGGGGTCAGTAATTACTCAGTGTCTGTATTTCGGGGGGTCAGTGATAACTCATTGTCTGCATTGGGGGGTCGGTTATTACTCAGTGTCTGTACTGGAGGGGTCGGTGATTACTCAGTGTCTGTATTGGGGGAGTCGGTGATTACTCAGTGTCTGTATTGGGGGGGTCAGTGATTACTCAGTGTCTGTATTGGGGGAGTCGGTGATTACTCAGTGACTGTATTGGGGCGTCAGTGATTGCACAGAGTCTGTATTGGGGGGGATCGGTGATTACTCAGTGTCTGTACTGGGGGGTCAGTGATTACTCAGTGTCTGTATTGGGGAATTCAGTGATTACTCAGTGTCTGTATTGGGGGAGTCGGTGATTACTCAGTGTCTGTATTGGGGGGTCAGTGATTACTCAGTGTCTGTATTGGGGAATTCAGTGATTACTCAGTGTCTGTATTGGGGGAGTCGGTGATTACTCAGTGTCTGTATTGGGGGGGGTCTGTGATTACTCAGTGTCTGTATTGGGGTGGTCAATGATTACTCAGTGTCAGTACTGGGGGGTCGGTGATTACTCAGTGTCTGTATTGGGCGGCCAGTGATTACTCAGTGTCTGTATTGGGGAGTCGGTGATTATTCAGTGTCTGTATTGGGGAATTCAGTGATTACTCAGTGTCTGTACTGGAGGGGTTGGTGATTACTCAGCGTCTGTACTGGAGGGGTCGGTGATTACTCAGTGTCTGTATTGGGGAAGTCGGTGATTACTCAGTGTCTGTACTGGGGGGTCAGTGATTACTCAGTGTATGTATTGGGGAATTCAGTGATTACTCAGTGTCCGTATTGGGGGAGTCGGTGATTTCTCAGTGTCTGTTTTGGGGGGGGGGGTCGGTGATTACTCAGTGTGATTACTCAGTGATTTCTCGATTACTAGTTGTCTGTATTGGTAGGGGACAGTGATTAGTCAGTGATTATTTGATTACTCAGTGTCTGAATTGGGGGAGTCGGTGATTACTCAGTGTCTGTATTGGGGGGTCAGTGATTACTCAGTGTCTGTATTTGGGGGGGTCAGTGATAACTCAGTGTCTGCATTGGGGGGTCGGTTATTACTCAGTGTCTGTACTGGAGGGGTCGGTGATTACTCAGTGTCTGTATTGGGGGGTTGGTGATTACTCAGTGTCTGTACTGGAGGGGTTGGTGATTACTCAGTGTCTGTACTGGAGGGGTCGGTGATTACTCAGTGTCTGTATTGGGGGGGTCAGTGATTACTCAGTGTCCGTATTGGGGGAGTTGGTGATTACTCAGTGACTGTATTGGGGGGTCAGTGATTGCACAGCATCTGTATTGGGGAGGATCGGTGATTACTCAGTGTCTGTACTGGGGGGTCAGTGATTACTCAGTGTCTGTATTGGGGAATTCAGTGATTACTCAGTGTCCGTATTGGGGGGGTCGGTGATTACTCAGTGTGATTACTCAGTGATTTCTCGATTACTAGATGTCTGTATTGGTAGGGGACATTGATTAGTCAGTGATTATTTGATTACTCAGTGTCTGTATCGGGGGGTCAGTGATTACTCAGTGTCTGTATTGGGGGGGGTCAGTGATTACTCAGTGTCTGTATTGGGGGAGTCGGTGATTACTCAGTGTCTGTATTGGGGTGGTCAATGATTACTCAGTGTCTGTATTGGGGGGTCGGTGATCACTCAGTGTCTATATTGGGCGGTCAGTGGTTCCTCAGTGTCTGTATTGGGGAGTCGGTGATTATTCAGTGTCTGTATTTGGGGGGTCACTGATTACTCAGTGTGTATACTGGGGGATCGGTGATTACTCAGTGTCTGTATTGGGGGAGTCGGTAATTACTCAGTGTCTGTATTGGGGGGGTCGGTGATTACTCAGTGTCTATATTGGGGGGGTCGGTGATTACTCAGTGTCTGTATTGGGGGAGTCGGTGATTACTCAGTGTCTATATTGGGGGGTCGGTGATTACTCAGTGTCTGTATTGGGGGGACCTGCGATTACTCAGTGACTGTATTGGGGGGTCTGTGATTACTCAATGTCTGTATTGGGGGGTTGATGATTACTCAGTGTCTACTGGGGGTGTCAGAGATTACTCAGTGTCTGTGTTGGGGAATTCAGTGATTACTCAGTGTCCGTATTGGGGGGGTCAGTGATTACTCAGTGTCTGTATTGGGGGAGTCGGTGATTACTCAGTGTCTGTGTTGTGGCGGGGGGGGGGGGGGGGGTCGGTGATTACTCAGTGTGATTACTCAGTGATTTCTCAATTACTAGATGTCTGAATTGATAGGGGACAGTGATTACTCAGTGATTATATGATTACTCAGTGTCTGTACTGGGGGGTCAGTGATTACTCAGTGTCCGTATTGGGGGAGTTGGTGATTACTCAGTGTCTGTGTTGGGGGGGGGGGGGTCGGTGATTACTCAGTGTGATTACTCAGTGATTTCTCGATTACTAGATGTCTGTATTGGTAGGGGACAGTGATTACTCAGTGATTATTTGATTACTCAGTGTTTGTATTGGGGGGTCTGTGATTTCACAGATTCTGTATTGGGGGGGGTCAGTGATTACTCAGTATCTGTATTTGGGGGGGTTGGTGATTACTCAGTGTCTGTATTGGGGGGTTGGTGATTACTCAGTGTCTGTATTGGGGGGATCAGTGATTACTCAGCGTCTACTGGGGGGGTCAGTGATTACTCAGTGTCTACTGGGGGGGGTCAGTGATTACTCAGTGTTGTGTTGGGGGGATCGGTGATTACTCAGTGTCTGTATTGGGGTGGTCAGTGATTACTCAGTGTCTACTGGGGGGGGTCAGTGATTACTCAGTGTCTGTATTGGGGGGGTCGGTGATTACTCAGTGTCTGTATTGGGGGAGTTGGTGATTACTCAGTGTCTGTATTGGGGGAGTTGGTGATTATTCAGTGTCTGTACTGGGGGAGGTCGGTGATTATTCAGTGTCTGTATTGGGGGGGTCGGTGATTACTCCGTGTCTGTCTTGGGGGAGTCGGTGATTATTCAGTGTCTGTATTGGGGGGGTTCGTGATTACTCAGTGTCTGTATTGGGGGGGTCTGTGATTACTAAGTGTCTGTATTTGCGGGAGTCGGTGATTACTCAGTGTCTGTATTGGGGGAGTCGGTGATTACTCAGTGTCTGTATTGGGGGGGTCGGTGATTACTCAGTGTCTGTATTGGGGTGTCGGTCATTACTCAATGTCTGTATTGGGAGGCCGGTGATAACTCAGTCCCTGTACTGGGGAGGGTTCAGTGATTACTCAGTATTTGTACTGGGGAGGGGTCGGTGATTACTCAGTCCCTGTATTGGGGAGGGGTTGGTGATTACTCCGTTTCTGTATTGGGGCGTCTGTCATTACTCAGTTTCTGTATTGGGGGGTCTGTGATTACTCAGTGTACTGGAGAGGGGTCGGTGATTACTCAGTATCTTTATTGGGGGGGTCGGTGATTACTCAGTGTCTGTATTGGGGGTGTCTGTGATTACTCAGTGTACTGGAGAGGGGTCAGTGATTACTCGGTGTCTGTATTGGGGAGACGATGATTACTCAGTGTCTGTATTGGGGGGTCGTTGATTACTCAGTGTCTGTATTGGTGAGTCTGTGATACTCAGTGTCTGTACTGGGGGAGTCGGTGATTACTCAGTGTCTGTATTGGTGAGTCTGTGATTACTCAGTGTCTGTATTGGGGATTTCAGTGATTACTCAGTGTCCATATTGGTGGGGTCAGTGATTACTCAGTGTCTGTGCTGGGGAAGTCAGTGATTACTCAGTGTCTGTATTGTGGGGGGGGGGGGGTCAGTGATTACTCAGTGTCTGTATTGAGGGAGTGGGTGATTACTCAGTGTCTGTATTGGAGGGTTGGTGATTACTCATTGTCTGTATTGGGGGTGTCTGTGATTCCTCAGTGTCTGTATTGGGGTGTCAGTGATTACTCAGTGTCTGTTTTGGAGGTGTCTGTGATTACTCAGTGTCTGTATTGGGGGGTTGGTGATTACTCAGTGTCTGTATTGGGGGTGTCGGTGATTACTCAGTGTCTGTGTTGGGGGGGTCAGTGATTACTCAGTGTCTGTATTGGGGGGGTCTGTGATTACTCAGTGTCTGTATTGGGGGGGTCGGTGATTACTCAGTGTCTGTAATTGGGGGAGTCTCTGATTATTCAGTGTGTGTTGGGGGGTCTGTGATTATTCAGTGTCTGTATTGGGGGGGGTTGGTGATTACTCAGTGTCTGTATTGGGGGTGTCGGTGATTACTCAGTGTCTGTATTGGGGGGGTCGGTGATTACTCAGTGTTTGTATTGGGGGGTCTGTGATTACTCAGTGTCTGTATTGGGGGGAGCCGGTGGTGCGTACTCAGTGTCTGTTTTGGGGGGGGTCTGTGATTACTCAATGTCTGTATTAGGGGGGTCTGTGATTACTCAGTGTCTGTATTGGGGGAATCGGTGATTACTCAGTGTCTGTATTGGGGGGTGTGTGATTATTCAGTGTCTACTGGGGGGATCGGTGATTACTCAGTGTCTGTATTGGGGGGGTCGGTGATTACTCAGTGTCTGTATTGGGGGAGGCGGTGATTACTCAGGGTCTGTATTGGGGGGTTTGTGATTACTCAGTGTCTGTATTGAGGGAGTCGGTGATTATTCAGAGTCTGTATTGGCGGGGTTGGTGATTACTCAGTGTCTGTATTGGGGGAGGCGGTGATTACTTTGGGTCTGTATTGGGGGGGTCAGTGATTACTTAGTGTCTGTATTAGGGGAGTCGGTAATTACTCAGTGTCTGTATTGGGGTGCTGTCAGTGATTACTCTGTGTCTGTACCGGGAGGGCCAGTGATTACTCAGCGAGTACTCAATTACGCAGTGTTTGTATTGGGGGAGTCGATGATTACTCTGATTACTCAGTGATTACTCGATTACTCAGTGTCTGTATTGTGGGAGTCGGTGATTACTCTGTCTCTGTATGGGGGGTCAGTGATTACTCTGTATGATTTCTCAGTGAGTACTCGGTCACTCAGTGTCTGTATTGGGGGGGAGTCGGTGATTACTCTGTGTCTGTAATGGGGGGTCAGTGATTACTCTGTATGATTACTCAGTGAATACTCAGTTACTCAGTGTGTGTTTTGGGGGGGAGTCAGTGATTACTCTGTGTCTGTATGAGGAGGTCAGTGATTACTGTGTATGATTACTCAGTGAGTACTCAGTTACTCAGTGTCTGTATTGGGGCAGTGTCAGTGATTACTCTCTGTCTGTATGAGGGGGTCAGTGATCACTCTGTATGATTACTCAGTGAATACTCGGTCACTCAGTGTCTGTATTGGGGGGGTCAGTGATTACTCTGTATGATTACTCAGTGAGTACTCGGTTACTCAGTGTCTGTATTGGGGCAGTGTCGGTAATTACTCTGTGTCTGTATGGGGGGGTCAGTGATTACTCTGTATGATTACTCAGTGAGTACTCGGTCACTCAGTGTCTGTATTGGGGTGCTGCCGGTGATTACTCTGTGTCTGTATGGGGGGGGGTCAGTGATTACTCTGTATGATTACTCAGTGAATACTCGGTTACTCAGTGTCTGTATTGGGGGGGTCAGTGATTACTCTGTATGATTACTCAGTGAGTACTCGGTTACTCAGTGTCTGTATTGGGGCAGTGTCGGTGATTACTCTGTGTCTGTATGGGGGGGTCAGTGATTACTCTGTATGATTACTCAGTGCGTACTCGGTTACTCAGTGTCTGTATTGGGGCAGTGTCGGTGATTACTCTGTGCCTGTATGGGGGGGTCAGTGATTACTCTGTATGATTACTCAGTGAGTACTCGGTCACTCAGTGTCTGTATTGGGGGGGAGTCGGTGATTACTCTGTGTCTGTATGGAGGGGGTCAGTGATTACTCTGTATGATTACTCAGTGAGTACTCAGTCACTCAGTGTCTGTATTGGGGGGGAGTCGGTGATTACTCTGTGTCTGTATGGGGGGGGAGGTCAGTGATTACTCTGTATGATTACTCAGTGAGTACTCGGTCACTCAGTGTCTGTACAGTGATGTGGTGTCTGCGGTTCTGCCCACGGTGGTTGAGGAAGTATGTGAAATACTGGACAGGTTTGGCAGGGCCGGGGAGGGAATGTTAGCTGGCCGTCCTGAGAGGGAAACGGCCAGAGCGATGGCCTGAATGGCCTCTTCCTGTTTTGACCTCCCGACGTTGCTGTGCGGGTGTGAGAATGCCGAGGCCGTTGTTGCTAACTGTGGTTCCCATGTCGCTCCACCCGTCGAGTGCAGACACGTTAACTTGGCGATCGGGGCAGATGGCCGCCTCACAATGTTGTAGCGGTAAACCGGTTCCTGGGTGTGGATGGGGCCCGCGTTTATTTTGGATAGTGTTTGAAATGTGAAGCATTGGGTTGGCCGGGAGAGAGATTGTCCTGGACTGCCCCGAAAGCTAACTGTAGTTCCCTCTGCTTCGTTGACGGGATGCCAGTCCACACGTTTAGAGAACACGGCTCCTTTCGTAAAAATCGTCGAATCCCCTGCTCTGCAGGAAGAGGGCATTCGGCCCGTTGTGTCTTCACTGACCCTCCGAAGAGCAGCCCACCCCATCTCTCCACTCCCCTGCTCCGGTATCCTCTTCCCCCTCTCCCACACAATCTGCTCCAGGGGAGGGCAAGAGTCTCATGGTATCACCACTGGGTTGTCCATCCAAAGGCCCAGGCGATATTCAGGGGTCCCTGGTTCAAATTCCGTCACGGCAGATGGTGGAATTTGAATTCGTGAAAAGTCTGGACTTCAGAGCGTAGTGAATCCATTGGCAGTCGGGGAAAAGGCCCATCTGGTTCATTCACGTCCTTATCTGGTCTGGCCTACCTGTGACTCCAGACCCTGGGCAGTTAGGGACGGGTGATAACCGCTGGTGTGGTCAGCGATGCCGTCTTTCTGTCAATGAGTGGCAGGGGCCTGTTACCGGACGCCATGGGGTGATTTATCATGGCCGATCCCCCAAATCTTTGCCTGAGACCGAGTCCGTTGCGTTGCGGCTCAGGTTCCTCGTGCGCTTCTCCAGCCTCCCTGGACCCGTCTCCATCCGCGACTTGGTTGACGTTGCGTCTGGAGGAGGTGATGCTGAGTCACCTTACCAAACCCGTGCAGGGAGACTGACCATTGCAACCTCAGGGAGGCGTCTCTGCCCATCGACAACGTCACCTTTGCAGGTGGGTGGGTGCGGGGGGGGGGGGGGGGGTCCGCTACAGGAGCTGGAGTGTACTTTGCCGACTGCGTTTCCCCTCTCCTCCCTTGCCCTCTGGGACCTCTGAGCAGAGTCAGAGAGATGTACAGCACGGAAACAGACCCTTCGGCCCAACTCGTCCATGCTGACCCAATATCCTAAATTAATCTAGTCCCAGCACCCGGCCCTTATCCCTCCAAACACTTCCCATTCATATACCCATCCAGATCCCTTTTAAATGCTGCAATTGTACCAGCCTCCACCACTTCCTCTGGCAGCTCATTCCATACACGTACCACCCTCTGGGTGAAAGAGTTGTCCCTTTTAAATCTCTCTCCTCCACCCGTTAACCTATGACCTTTTGGACCTGTGCCCCTCATGACTTTATGAACCTCGATAAGGAAGCCCACCCCACCCCCAGTCTCCAAGTGCAGTATTGCACTCCCAGGCCCATCTTCCAAACACTGGGGCCTATTGCAGCAACTTGGTTTCACGGGAACCAACCAGCTCTTGTCAAAATCCCCCAAAACAGTGTCATAGCGAGAGCGAGTAATTTGAAATCATGGGATACCAAGCCACATCGGAGATGTCAGCATTGGGGGGCAGCATTTAAGGGATGAGATTCGTTTCAAAATAGTCTCCGAAAGGAGGAGAGGCAGAGACTGAGGAAAGGAATTACTGACCCTAGGCCTCAGGCAGGAGAAACCAGCCCCTGGTGCTGCATTTGAGTGCAGGAACTTAGGAGTGGAACCATTTCAGAATACCTTGCATTATTATATTGGTCATGCCTGATCATCTGACAGTGCGGCACTCCCTCAGCACTGACCCTCCGACAGTGCCCACTCCCTCAGCACTGACCCTCCGACAGTGCGGCACTCCCTCAGCACTGACCCTCCGACAGTGCCCACTCCCTCAGCACTGACCCTCCGACAGTGCGGCACTCCCTCAGCACTGACCCACCGACAGTGCGGCGCTCCCTCAGCACTGACCCTCCGACAGTGCGGCACTCCCTCAGCACTGACCCTCCGACAGTGCCCACTCCCTCAGTACTGACCCTCCGACAGTGCGGCACTCCCTCAGCACTGACCCTCCGACAGTGCCCACTCCCTCAGCACTGACCCTCCGAC
The DNA here is from genome assembly GCF_047496795.1 of Chiloscyllium punctatum. NCBI lineage: Eukaryota > Metazoa > Chordata > Chondrichthyes > Orectolobiformes > Hemiscylliidae > Chiloscyllium > Chiloscyllium punctatum. The sequence goes on along the minus strand of NC_092772.1, from coordinate 61,727,397 downwards.
AGTGCGGCACTCCCTCAGCACTGACCCTCCGACAGTGCCAACTCCCTCAGCACTGACCCTCCGACAGTGCGGCACTCCCTCAGCACTGACCCTCCGACAGTGCGGCGCTCCCTCAGCACTGACCCTCCGACAGTGCGGCCCTCCCTCAGCACTGACCCTCCGACAGTGCGGCACTCCCTCAGCACTGACCCTCCGACAGTGCTGCACTCCCTCAGCACTGACCCTCCGACAGTGCGGCAGTCCCTCAGCACTGACCCTCCGACAGTGCGGCACTCCCTCAGCACCGACCCTCTGACAGTGCGGCACTCCCTCAGCACTGACCCTCCGACAGTAGGGCACTCCCTCAGCACTGACCCTCCGACAGTAGGGCACTCCCTCAGCACTGACCCTCCGACAGTGCGGCACTCCCTCAGCACTGACCCTCCCACAGTGCGGCACTCCCTCAGCACTGACCCTCCGACAGTGCGGCACTCCCTCAGCACTGACCCTCCGACAGTGCCCACTCCCTCAGCACTGACCCTCCGACAGTGCGGCCCTCCCTCAGCACTGACCCTCCGACAGTGCGGCGCTCCCTCAGTACTGACCCTCCGACAGTGCGGCGCTCCCTCAGCACTGACCCTCCGACAGTGCGGCACTCCCTCAGCACTGACCCTCCGACACTGCAGTGGCAACATGAAGGAAGTGAGCTTTACAAACAGCCCAAAACTGTCTGCTGCACCAGAGTCCTGCGGGGACTCAAAGGGGTTAAATCGGGTGGAAGCGTTCCTGAGACTTGGTTTGCAGTCTCCAGACTTTTGAGCCTGAGGGGTGCGATAATTGAGGCACTTACGATGATGAAAGGATTTGATTGGATTGATAGAGAGAAACAGTTTCCTCTGGTCGAGAGGGGCAGGTCCAGGACGCAGGAATGGAATCGAGTCTTGAGCCAGGGCCCTCTGGGATGGTGTCTGGGAACAATTCCTCTCATACAGCAGAGTCCATATCCCTCTCGCTCTTCCATCGACCCCTTCCCCAGTTTAGATTTCCACACGGAGATCGATGCTTGGCCAGTCAGTGAGAGTATGTTGGGATAGGAAACCGAGGCGGGAAGGTCAGGACGCGTGGACAAATCAGCTCATGCCTCAGTGAATGATTGACCGTGATGGAGGGACCGAATGGTCTCTGCCAGTTGCAGCAATTTGAGGGCGTTGTGGGCAGTGTTGGGGTGGGAGTGTTAAAATTGAAGCATTGCATCACTGGGAGTCCGTGCGAAGGTGTAAGCCTGTTTTAGAAATTAGGTTTACACTTAAAAAGCAGTTTTAACGCTCTGAGGATATCTGTACTTGTTGTCTGGCAGGGAAGTATTCCTCTGTTATCGTACGCCAGTTTCTGCACAGCCGAACCCTGACGGGTGGCAGGATGAAGGGGATCAGTGATCTGATCGTTGTGTTCATGTTATTGGGATAAATATTGGCTGTGGAGCGTTGTCACAGCAAAGGGAGAACTCACCTACTTTCAGATAGTGCTCACACAGACTTCCGCACACACATGAGAAAGCAGGAATGGTCTTCCTCTGCGACACTGACCCTCTGACAGTGCGGCACTCACTCAGCACTGACCCTCCGACAGTGCGACACTCCCTCGGCGCTGACCTTCCGACAGTGCCCACTCCCTCAGCACTGACCCTCCGACAGTGCGTCTCTCCCTCAGCACTGACCCTCCGACAGTGCCCACTCCCTCAGCACTGACCCTCCAACAGTGCGGCACTCCCTCAGCACTGACCCTCCGACAGTGCGGCACTCCCTCAGCACTGACCCTCCGACAGTGCGGCGCCCCCTCAGCACTGACCCTCCGACAGTGCGGCACTCCCTCAGCACTGACCCTCCGACAGTGCGGCGCTCCCTCAGCACTGACCCTCCAACAGTGCAGCACACCCTCAGCACTGACCCTCTGACAGTGCGGCACTCCCTCAGCACTGACCCTCCGACAGTGCGGCGCTCCCTCAGCAATGACCCTCCCACAGTGTGACACTCCCTCAGCACTGACCCTCCGACAGTACGGCACTCCCTCAGCACTGACCCTCCCACAGTGCGGCACTCCCTCAGCACTGACCCTCCCACAGTGCGGCACTCCCTCAGCACTGACCCTCCCACAGTGCGGCACTCCCTCAGCACTGACCCTCCGACAGTGCGACACTCCCTCAGCACTGACCCTCCGACAGTGCAACACACCCTCAGCACTGACCCTTCGACAGTGCGGCACTCCCTCAGCACTGACCCTCTGACAGTGCCCACTCCCTCAGCACTGACCCTCTGACAGTGCCCACTCCCTCAGCACTGACCCTCCCACAGTGCGGCACTCCCTCAGCACTGACCCTCCCACAGTGCGGCACTCCCTCAGCACTGACCCTCCGACAGTGCGGCACTCCCTCAGCACTGACCCTCCCACAGTGCGGCACTCCCTCAGCACTGACCCTCCGACAGTGCGGCACTCCCTCAGCACTGACCCTCCGACAGTGCAGTAATTCCTCTGGTATTCCCAGTCTTTGGTCACAGGGTCTTTAATGTCTGGAATGGGAGATTACCGATGCTGCGGCCGTCACTGAGAGTGCTGTACATGCCCACTCGTGATAGCAGAGTTGGGAAGGTCATGCATGCTGCCATCCTGTCTCCTTCCATCTCTGATTAACGGAGAGTGATTGGGGATCACTCTACCCCAGTTATATGGCCTCCAACTGTTTGCAGTGCAAGCTTACTCTCCCCTGTCCACCCCCAGTGCAGTGTGCTCCACCCAGCTTTTGCTGAGACCTGCGTCCCCAGTCTACCCTGTGTCCTGGGCCCTGGGCCCATCTCTCTCTCTCTCTTTCTCTCTCTGTCTCTGTGGCTCATCTATAATCACCGCATTCCTACAGTGTGGAAACAGGCCCTTCGGCCCAACTCATCCACACCAACGCACCGAAGAGTAACCCACCCAGACCTATTCCCTTACCCTATTACTCTACATTTACCTGAGACGAATGCACCTAATCTGCACATCCCTGGGCACTATGGGACAATTTAGTATGGCCAATCCACCCTAACCTGCACATCCCTGGACACTATGGGACAATTTAGCACGGCCAATCCACCCTAACCTGCACATCCCTGGGCACTATGGGACAATTTAGCACGGCCAACCCACCCTAACCTGCACATCCCTGGACACTATGGGACAATTAGCATGGCCAATCCACCCTAACCTACACATCCCTGGGCACTATGGGACAATTTAGCATGGCCAACCCACCCTAACCTGCACATCCCTGGACACTATGGGACAATTTAGCATGGCCAATCCACCCTAACCTGCACATCCCTGGACACTATGGGACAATTTAGCATGGCCAATCCACCCTAACCTGCACATCCCTGGGCACTATGGGACAATTTAGCATGGCCAATCCACCCTAACCTGCACATCCCTGGGCACTATGGGACAATTTAGCGTGGCCAATCCACCCTAACCTGCACGTCCCTGGGCACTATGGGACAATTTAGCACGGCCAATCCACCCTAACCTGCACATCCCTGGGCACTATGGGACAATTTAGCATGGCCAATCCACCCTAACCTGCACGTCCCTGGGCACTATGGGACAATTTAGCATGGTCAATCCACCCTAACCTACACATCCCTGGGCACTATGGGACAAGTTAGCACGGCCAATCCACCCTAACCTGCACATCCCTGGGCACTATGGGACAATTTAGCACGGCCAATCCACCCTAACCTGCACATCTTTGGACTGTGGGAGGAAACCAGAGCACCCGGAGGAAACCCACACAGACACGGGGAGAATATGCAAACTCCACACAGACAGTCACCCCAGAGGCTGGGACCGAACCCGTGTCCCTGGCGCCGGGAGGCAGCAGTGCTCACCCAGTGAGCTGCTGCTTGGAGCTGCCCCATCGATTGGGAAGTCGGTGAGCAGCGAGGAGGGACATTATGTCATGGGGAGTGTGGGTTTATTTTGGTTGCAATTTCCAGCTCTAATTTGGTTTTCAGTGAGCTCCTTGTTTCAGGGACTGTGATTTGAATAACACGGCTGTCCCAGTACAATCGGCCAGTGTTGCTGCAGCGATACGCCCTGACCCTCCCAACCCACAGTCATCACCACTACCCGCCCCCGCCCTCCCTCACCCTGCTTTATGTTATCAGGCGGTGCGGGGAAACGGATATTTTCATAAAGGTCTTAGTTTTGCATGCCCCGCCCCACTTGCTTTCGTCAGGGCCTCCCCAGTCCCGATCCAGCGGGCGCTCAGAGTTGGAACAGCTCAGACCTTTCGCCCTGGAAGGCGTTGTGCAGCCCGCCGTTGTTGAGCGCCCGGCGCCGACTCCCCTCCCCTCCCCCACCCCCCCTTCGGTGCGTTTCTGCGGAGCCTCGGGCGTGTTTTTTGGGGAGGGCGGGATTCTGGGATCTATCGGCAGGGCATGCGGCGCTAACGTTCCTCAAGGGCTTGCGTTTCTGTCCACCCGGCGCATTGGGACGCGGCTCCCGGGAGGTTTTCGGGGTGAATCCAGTGGGATCTCCGTGTGTTTTAGGTGTCATCCTGTGTTCCAGGTAGAGATGGCATCCTCTCCCAACAACCCGCATATCTGTGAACTTCCTTGTACAGAGCTTCAGGGCTAATAACGCGCTCTCTTTTTCCTTTTTCTCTCTCTTTCTCCTCCTCTCTCACTCTATCTCTCTTTCTTCATCCCTCTCTCACCCCCTAATCTCTCTCTCTCCCCCACAGCTCTCTCTCTCAGGTCTCTCTCTCCCTCTCAACTATCTCTCCCTCTCAGCTCTCTCTCTCTCCCTCTCTCCTACTCCCCCCCCTCCCTCTCCCCATCTCGATCTCCCCATCATCTCTCTCTCCCCTTCATTGTGAGCTCCCCCATCTCCCTCTCTCCCTCAGCTCTCTATCTCCCTTTCTCTATCTCCTCCCGTCTCTCTGTCCCCCATCTTGCTCTCTCCCTCAGCTCTCTCTCTCCCTCTTAGCTCTCTCTCTCTTTCCCTCTCAACTCTCCCTCTCTGTCCCTCTCAGCTCTCTCTCCCTCAGCTCTTTCTCTCTCTGCCTCTCACCTCTCTCTCTCTCCCACTCATCGCTCTCTCCCCATCGTCTCCCTCTTCCTTGGTCTCTCTCTCCCTCTCTGTCCCTCTCAGCTCTCTCTCCCTCACCTCTCTCTCTCTCCCCCACTCACCTCTCTCTCCCCATCGTCTCCCTCTTCCTTGGTCTCTCTCTCTCTCTCTCTCCCTCTCAGCTCTCTCTCCCTCTCACCTCTCTCTCTCTCCCACTCATCGCTCTCTCCCCGTCGTCTCCCTCTTCCTTGGTCTCTCTCTCCCCCTTGTTTCTCTCTCTCCCTCTCAGCTCTCTCTCCCTCAGCTCTCTCTCTCTCTCCCTCAGCTCTCTCTCTCTCTCCCTCTCACCTCTCTCTCCCCATCGTCTCCCTCTTCCTTGGTCTCTCTCTCCCCCTTGTTTCTCTCTCTCCCTCTCAGCTCTCTCTCCCTCAGCTCTCTCTCTCTCTCTCCCTCAGCTCTCTCTCTCCCTCTCACCTCTCTCTCTCTCCCACTCATCGCTCTCTCCCCGTCGTCTCCCTCTTCCTTGGTCTCTCTCTCCCCCTTGTTTCTCTCTCCCTCAGCTCTCTCTCTCTCTCCCTCAGCTCTCTCTCTCTCTCCCTCTCACCTCTCTCTCTCTCTCCCTCTCACCTCTCTCTCCCCGTCGTCTCCCTCTTCCTTGGTCTCTCTCTCCCCCTTGTTTCTCTCTCTCCCTCTCAGCTCTCTCTCCCTCTCACCTTTCTCTCTCTCTCCCTCTCACCTCTCTCTCCCCATCGTCTCCCTCTTCCTTGGTCTCTCTCTCCCCCTTGTTTCTCTCTCTCCCTCTCAGCTCACATCTTTTCTCTCTCCTCATCATCTCGGCCTCTCCTTCTGTCTCTTTTCTTCCATCCTCCCTATCCCTCTCTCCCTGTCTGACTCTCTCTCTCTCTTCCTCTCTCAGTCTCTATCTATCCCTCTCTTTCTCCCCCCCCCCCCCTCAACCCCGTTTCTCTCTCCCCCTCTCTTACTCCCCCTGTCTCTGAGGTGCCCAGAGGAGGGAGACCCAGTGGTTTTAGCCCAACCTGTGTTACATCAGCTCGGCTGCAGGGTTCAGTCACCTACCACTAGCTGGAATGCCCATGAAGTTGAGTGGGTGCAAGTTAGGCAATGCTTTGACCCTGTCCTTGTGCCCAGCACCCGCCCATGCTCAGGGTGCCATGCTGCAGATTGTGCCCGTGGTCAGGAGGGAAGGACAGATCTGTCAGCAGGTCAGTGCTGAGGGAGTGGGCACTGTCGGAGGGTCAGTGCTGAGGGAGTGGGTACTGTCGGAGGGTCAGTGCTGAGGGAGTGCCGCACTGTCGGAGGGTCAGTGCTGAGGGAGTGGGCACTGTCGGAGGGTCAGTGCTGAGGGAGTGGGCACTGTTGGAGGGTCAGTGCTGAGGGAGTGCCGCACTGTCGGAGGGTCAGTGCTGAGGGAGTGGGCACTGTCGGAGGGTCAGTGCTGAGGGAGTGGGTACTGTCGGAGGGTCAGTGCTGAGGGAGTGGGCACTGTCGGAGGGTCAGTGCTGAGGGAGTGCCGCACTGTCGGAGGGTCAGTGCTGAGGGAGTGCCGCACTGTCGGAGGGTCAGTGCTGAGGGAGTGGGCACTGTTGGAGGGTCAGTGCTGAGGGAGTGCCGCACTGTCGGAGGGTCAGTGCGGAGGGAGTGTCGCACTGTCGGAAGGTCAGTGCTAAGGGAGCGCCGCACTGTCGGAGGGTCAGTGCGGAGGGAGTGTCGCACTGTCGGAGGGTCAGTGCTGAGGGAGTGCCGCACTGTCGGAGGGTCAGTGCTGAGGGAGTGGGCACTGTCGGAGGGTCAGTGCTGAGGGAGTGCCGTACTGTCGGAGGGTCAGTGCTGAGGGAGTGCCGCACTGTCGGAGGGTCAGTGCTGAGGGAATGGGCCCTGTCGGAGGGTCAGTGCTGAGGGAGTGGGCACTGTCGGAGGGTCAGTGCTGAGGGAGTGGGGCACTGTCTGGGGTGCCAGCGCCCGGTTGGGAGTGTAAACTGAGATCCCATGTTAAGAGTGGCCGAATCAGACTTCATGGGCATTGCTGGCAGATGATCTCTGTGTACCTCAAACCTGAGTCCTGAAAACAGCATCTCTTAGTCATTTTCCCAGCACTGCATGTGGCAATTGGCTCGGCATTGTGCAGCTGCTGCCCTGTTTGTATTTCGTTAATAACTGCACTTCAGAAAGTTCATGACTGACCTTCTGCCGCGAGTCTATGAAAGAACCTTCAGAAATTAAGTCTCCTTTATTTTTCCAAGTCAAAAGGCGACTCATAAGTGAGCTAATAGAACATCCTGAAGCTTTGGAAAGGTGTGTCACTGCAGACCTCGATGAGATCTTTCCACTTTTGTGCGAGATGAGAACCGACAGTGTGAGAAAATTCCGGGGAAATGATTGGGGAATTTAAGAGAAACACCGGTGTATGTGTTGGGTGGGGGGGGGGCGGGGGGAGGAGGGCGAGGAATAGTCCATTAGCTTCCGCAGGGAGTGGTTGAGACGACTTGCATAGACTCATCGAGGCCCTGCAGTGGCAGCCAGCCATTCGGCCCATCGTCTTCATGCTGACCCCTTCCGAAGAGCATCCCGCCCAGATCCCACTCTCCGCTCCCCTGCATTTCCCTCGGATGCCAATTCAAAGCCAATCCACCCGAACAGGCACATCTTTGGATCGCAGGAGGAAAACCAGAGATCCCAGAGGAAACTCAAGCAGACACTTAGGTTGGGGGTGGGGGGATGCAAAGGGGATGTCTGAATTGCAGGAGATGAATAGAAGGATGCAGAGCTGGGCTGAGAAATGGCAGATGGAGTTCAGTCTGGATAAATGTGAAGTGATGCATTTTGGAAGGTCGGACTCGAATGCTGAATATAGGATTAAAGAGAGGATTCTTGGCTGGGTGGAGGAACAGAGGGATCTGGGTGGGCAATCCCAGATAGATCCCTCAAAGTTTCCACCCAAGTGGATAGGGTTGTTAAGAAAGCATATGGTGTTTTGGCTTTCATTAACAGGGGGATCGAGTTTAAGAGTCGCGAGGTTTTGCTGCAGCTCTACAAGTCCCTGGTGAGACCACACTTGGAATATCGTGTCCAGTTCTGGTCGCCCTACTATAGGAAAGATACAGAGGCTTTGGAGAGGGTACAAAGAAGGTTTACCAGGATGCTGCCTGGACTGGAGGGCTTGTCTTATGAAGGAAGGTTGAATAGGCTCAGAGGTTACTCTCTGGAGAGAAGGAGGAAGAGAGGAGACCTGATCGAGGTGTACAAGATAATGAGAGGAATAGATAGAGTCAATAGCAAGAGACTTTTCCCCAGGGCAGGATTGACTGGTACAATTTGAAGATATTAGGGGAAAGGTATAGAGGAGACGTGAGAGGTAGGTTCTTTACACAGAGAGTTGTGAATGTATGGGATGCGTTGCTAGCGGTGGTGGTGGAAGCAGAGTCTTTAGGGACATTGAAGTGACTGCTGGATATGCACATGGAGAGCAATGAGTTGAGGGGTGCGTAGGATATTGGTTAGGCCACTGTTGGAATATTGAGTGCCGCACTGTCAGAGGGTCAGTGCTGAGGGAGTGCCGCACTGTCAGAGGGTCAGTGCTGAGGGAGTACCGCACTGTCAGAGGGTCAGTGCTGAGGGAGTGCCGCACTGTCAGAGGGTCAGTGCTGAGGGAGTACCGCACTGTCAGAGGGTCAGTGCTGAGGGAGTACCGCACTGTCAGAGGGACAGTGCTGAGGGAGTGGGCACTGTCGGAGGGTCAGTGCTGAGGGAGTACCAGAGTCTTTAGGGACATTGAAGTGACTGCTGGACAGGCACATGGAGAGCAGTGAGTTGAGGGGTGCGTAGGATATTGGTTAGGCCACTGTTGGAATATTGAGTGCCGCAC
>NC_092772.1:61690935-61713435 GCF_047496795.1 Chiloscyllium punctatum | reverse complement strand
TCTCTCTACCGCTCTCCTGACTCTCTCTCATCTCTCTCTCTCTTCTATCTCTCTTGTCTCTCTCACTCTCTCTCCTGTCTCTCTCTCTCTTTCTCTTTCTCTGCCTCCCTCTCCCCCTCTCTCCTCCTGTCTCTCTACCCCTCTCCTGACTCTCTCTCATCTCTCTCTCTCTTCTATCTCTCTTGTCTCTCTCACTCTCTCTCCTGTCTCTCTCTCTCTCTCTCTTTCTCTGCCTCCCTCTCCCCCTCTCTCCCCCTGTCTCTCTACCCCTCTCCTGACTCTCTCTCATCTCTCTCTCTCTCTCTCTTCTATCTCTCTTGTCTCTCTCACTCTCTCTCCTGTCTCTCTCTCTCTCTCTTTCTCTGCCTCCCTCTCCCCCTCTCTCCCCCTGTCTCTCTATCCCTCTCCTGACTCTCTCTCATCTCTCTCTCTCTCTCTCTCTCTCTCTCTCACTCCCTCTCCCCACCTATAAGGACATTTAAATGGTCATTGGATAAACATATGGATGAGAATGGAATGGTGTAGGTTTGATGGGCTTCAGATTGGTTTCACACATTGGTACAACGTTGAGGGCCTGTACTGCACAGGAATGTTCTGTGTTCTGTGTCTCTCTCTTTCTCTTTCTCTCTCTCCTGTCTCTCTCTCTCTCTCTCTCTTCTCTGTCTGTCCTCCCACTCTCTATATCCTCTTTTAAGACACACTCTGCAAACTTTTCCCCTCAGTCACACTGAGCTAAAGCCTGGCCCAAAGGTTACATTTGCATTTCAGTGTGGTGTACAATTTTGCACTGATGGTGCTAGACAAATGCAAGTGCTTATTGTTGGGATGACCCCTGCCCCCTCCCACATGCCCCCTATATATGTTTAAAGGGAGGTGATGGTATTATCACCCTGCTGTTAACCCAGTGACCCAGGTAATGTCCATGCTAAATTGTCCCATAGTGTCAAGGGATGTGTAGGTTAAGGTGGATTGGCCATGCTAAATTGTCCCATAGTGTCCAGGGATGTGCAGGTTAGGGTGGATTGACCGTGCTAAATTGTCCCATAGTGTCCAGGGATGTGTAGGTTAGGGTGGATTGGCCGTGCTAAATTGTCCCATAGTGTCCAGGGATGTGCAGGTTAGGGTGGATTGGCCATGCTAAATTGTCCCATAGTGCCCAGGGATGTGTAGGTTAGGGTGGATTGGCCATGCTAAATTGTCCCATAGTGTCCAGGGATGTGCAGGTTAGGGTGGATTGGCCATGCTAAATTGTCCCATAGTGCCCAGGGATGTGCAGGTTAGGGTGGATTGGCCATGGTAAATTGTCCCATAGTGCCCAGGGATGTGCAGGTTAGGGTGGATTGGCCGTGCTAAATTGTCCCATAGTGTCCAGGAATTGGGGGTTAGGGTGGATCGGCCATGCTAAATTGTCCCATAGTGCCCAGGGATGTGCAGGTCAGGGTGGATTAATCAGGGGTAAATATAGAGTAGGGGGGGGAATGGCTCTGGGTGGGTTACTCTTCGGAGGGTCAGTGAGGACGGGTTGGGCTGTAGGGCCACTTTCCACGTTGTAGGGAATCTAAATTGTGCTCCAGTCGGTGCAGCGAGTGAGGTTCTGAGACAGGAACCGTGTGCTGACAGAGACTGAGCGAGGTTCTCTCAAGGTCGGGCTGGTGGGGTGCGGAGGTGTGGTGGCTGTGGGACGAGAGATGCTCTTGAATTCAGTTTCTCAGTGAGAAACTGCAAAGCATCCGGTCGGCTGCGTTTCCTGCAGATGCCCTGGTGAAATGGAGGGACGTTGCACAGTCCCACGCGATGTGGCGATGAAATACAATGTGCAGTCGGCCGGCTTTTACCCCTGGGTGCTGGGTGCCACCTCTGCAGTTAGGCCAGACTCACCCTTCGCCCTAAACGGTGGATCACACCGCGCCCAGTTCTGCTCGAACAAGCCTCCACACTGCTGCTTCTGGAATGTGCTCAAAAGAAAAAGAATCTCCTGCCTGTGTATATTTCCTGTCTGCAAAACCAGACTTCCTGCTAACTATGTTCCCTGTGCTGCTGACACACACGCAGACATAGACACAGACACACACATACTGTTACACAAACAGTTACACATTTATATAGATGCACACACGCACATACACAAACATACCCTCACACACTCTTTTTTTCTCTCTCTCTCTCTCACACACACACACACACACTCTCTCTCTCTCATGCATGGTCTCTGTCTCTCACTTTCTCTCTCTCTCTCTCTCTCTCTCTTTCTCATACACACTCACTCACACACACTCCCTCTCTCTCTCTCACACACACACACACTCTCCCTCTCACTCTCTTTTTCTCTCTCTCACACACACACACATTCTCTCTCTCTCTAACTCACTCTCACTCACTCACTCAATCTCACTCTCACACACGCTCACTCACTCACCCACACACGCACTCTCTCTCACACAAACACGCACACTCTTTCACACACATATAAATGCATGCACGCACACTCTCATGCACACACATACACACACACTCCCTCTCACACAAACACACTCTCACACACATATACACACACTCACCCTCTCATACAGACATACACACAATCTCTCTCATACAAACACTCTTTTTCACACAAACACACACAGACTCTCTCACACACATACACACTCTCTCTCTCTCACACTCACATGCACACACAGTCTCTCACACACATGCACGTGCACACACACTCACACTCTCTCACACACAGTCACACTTTTTCTCACACAGTCACACTTTCTCTCTCTCTCGCACAGTCACACTTTCTTTCTCTCTCTCACACACACAGTCACACTTTCTTTCTCTCTCACACACACAGTCACACTTTCTCTCTCTCTCTCACACACACAGTCACACTTTCTCTCTCTCACACACAGTCACACTTTCTCTCTCTCACACACAGGCACACTTTCTCTCTCTCTCTCTCCCACACACACACAGTCACACTTTCTCTCTCTCTCTCTCTCTCTCCCACACACACACAGTCACACTTTCTCTCTCTCTCTCTCTCTCTCTCTCACACACACAGTCACACTTTCTCTCTCTCTCTCACACACACACACACACGTTGTCCCCATTGTCCGGTGAGCTCAGTTCGGACAGTGCAGAGTGACACCAACCCCATGGGATTTTCTCCGGCACTGGCTGAGGTTACCATGATGGATTCTGTTCCTCCCCCTCATTCATCCTCCCTCTCCTGAGGTGTGGTGATCCTCTCGTTAAACTTAACACCAATCGTTTTCCCCTCTCTCTCTCTATCTTTCTGTCCCTCTCGAACACAAGAGCAGCCCCTATGGTCCAGCCAGACTGTGGTGCCTTAACTTTACCTTGGGGGCTGTTTCAGCTCTCAGGAGACTGGGTGGTTGAGTTGACAGGGATATGTTGTGTGTTATCAAAACTCTGAAAGGAGGCTGGACAAATCCAAGCACATCTAGGAGCATCGGGAAGAGGAAGAGGCAGAGTTAACATTTCAGTTCTCCTTCCAAACTGCACTTCCTCTGAAAGAGAAGTCAGCCTTGGATTCGAATCTTTAGCTCTATTCCTCTCTCCCTCTCTCTGTCTCGCTCTGTCTCTCTCTCTCTCTCTCTCTCTCTCTCCAGAGGCTGCCAGACCTGCTGAGTTTGCTCGAGCATTCCCGGTGTTTGGATAACATTCCCACCTTGTGTCACAATCCCAAAGGGTTCGGGTGGACGAGGCAGCAGAAATCATTCCGACCGGCCCCAGGGCACTGCGTGCAGGAGATGGGGCGCGGTCGGCATTTCAATCCACCTGCTCAAGACGGGGGTGACAAGAAACAGTCAGGGGGAGTGGGGCGGGCTGCAGGTGGGACTCAAACCTGGGCCCTCCTGGGCCAGAGAGAGAGAGAGAGAGAGAGAGCAGGGACTGAGACAGGGGCTGGAAGGAAGTGCAGTACTGAAAGTTCCTGGGGTCTGGAATGCCGGAGCCCGAAGGACTGTCAAAAGGGGCGTTTTCTCGAAACAGCAAAATCTGGAGGACAGCGGGGGAGAAAAAAATGGAGGTTACAGGTTTCACAGGAGGCTCCCAAGCGCTGAGGATGTCCCCTAGACAAGGGACGAAATGTCTGCAACACAAACTCCCAGCTCGGCGAACAGAACCACAACAACGAGCACCCGAGCTACCAATCTTCTCCCAAACCTTGGAGATGACTGTTTCAGAATGTTGTCACAGGCAGGCTGGGCCGAATGGCCTCTTTCTGCTGCACTGTAGATTAGATTCGATTCCCCACAGTGTGGAAGCAGCTCCTTCGGCCCAACCAGTCCACACCGACCCTCCGAAGGGTAACCCACCCCCTCTGACGAATGGTGGCAGGGTGAACTATCCCCCACAGAGCTCCAGCGCGCTGTTGAAAGAAAGTGCTCAGACACATTGGTGATCACAGACTCCCTGCAGGGTTGGGAGCAGGCCATTCTGCCCATCAGGTCCACGCCAGCCTTCCCACCCAGATCTCCGTCACCCCTGCCTTTCCTGTTGGCTGATCCACCTGTTCCCCGGGGACAATCTCCCGCGGCCGATCCTCCCAGCCTGGGACTGTGGGAGGAAAGCGGAGCAGCCAGGAGAAACCCACTCGGACCGGGGAGAGTGTGCAAACTCCACACAGAGAGTTTTGCCCCAAGGCTGGAATCGAACCCGGGTCCGTGACGCTGGGAGGGAGCAGGGCCAACCCACCCAGCCGCTCCCGTGAAGCTCCACCGATGAATCTTGGGAAATCTCTGCCATCACAGCCTTGAGTGAGGCACAGCCTGGAGTATATATATGGAATGGATAGATTATATCGACCATGTGGCCCAGTGGGTTAGCACTGCTGCCTCACAGCACCAGGGACACGGGTTCGATCCCAGCTTTGGGTTGACTGTCTGTGTGGAGTTTGCACATTCTCCCTGTGTCTGCGTGGGTTTCCTCTGGGTGCTCCAGTTTCCTCCCACAATCCAAAGATGTGCAGGTTAGGGTGGATTGGCCATGCTAAATTGTCCCATAGTACCCAGGGATGTGCAGGTTAGGATGGATTGGCCGTGCTAAATTGTCCCATAGTACCCAGGGATGTGCAGGTTAGGGTGGATTGGCCATGCTAAATTGTCCCATAGTGCCCAGGGATGTTTAGGTTAGGGTGGATTGGCCATGCTAAATTGTCCCATAGTACCCAGGGATGTGCAGGTTAGGATGGATTGGCCGTGCTAAATTGTCCCATAGTACCCAGGGATGTGCAGGTTAGGGTGGATTGGCCGTGCTAAATTGTCCCAGAGTGTTCAGGGATGTGCAGGTTAGGGTGGATGGGCCATGCTAAATTGTCCCAGAGTGTTCAGGGATGTGCAGGTTAGGGTGGATGGGCCATGCTAAATTGTCCCAGAGTGTTCAGGGATGTGCAGGTTAGGGTGGATTGGCCATGCTAAATTGTCCCATAGTGCCCAGGAATGTGTAGGTTAGGGTGGATTGGCCATGCTATATTGTCCCATAGTGCCCAGGGATGTGTAGGTTAGGGTGGATTGGCCATGCTAAATTGTCCCATAGTGTCCAGGGATGTGTAGGTTAGGGTGGATTGGCTGTGCTAAATTGTCCCATAGTGCCCAGGGATGTGTACGTTAGGGTGGATTGGCCGTGCTAAATTGTCCCATAGTGCCCAGGGATGTGTAGGTTAGGGTGGATTGGCCGTGCTAAATTGTCCCATAGTGCCCAGGGATGTGCAGGTTAGGGTGGATTGGCCATGCTAAATTGTCCCATAGTGCCCTGGGATGTGTAGGTTAGGGTGGATTGGCCGTGCTAAATTGTCCCATAGTGCCCTGGGATGTGTAGGTTAGGGTGGATTGGCCGTGCTAAATTGTCCCATAGTGCCCAGGGATGTGTAGGTTCGGGTGGATTGGCCGTGCTAAATTGTCCCATAGTGCCCAGGGATGTGCAGTTTAGGGTGGATTGGCCGTGCTAAATTGTCCCATAGTGCCCAGGGATGTGCAGGTTAGGGTGGATTGGCCATGCTAAATTGTCCCATAGTGCCCAGGGATGTGCAGGTTAGGGTGGATTGGCCGTGCTAAATTGTCCCATAGTGCCCAGGGATGTGTAGGTTCGGGTGGATTGGCCGTGCTAAATTGTCCCATAGTGCCCAGGGATGTGTGGGTTAGGGTGGATTGGCTGTGCTAAATTGTCCCATAGTGCCCAGGGATGTGTAGGTTAGGGTGGATTGGCCGTGCTAAATTGTCCCATAGTGCCCAGGGATGTGCAGGTTAGGGTGGATTGGCCGTGCTAAATTGTCCCATAGTGCCCAGGGATGTGTAGGTTAGGGTGGATTGGCCGTGCTAAATTGTCCCATAGTGCCCAGGGATGTGTAGGTTAGGGTGGATTGGCCATACTTAATTGTCCCATAGTGTCCAGGGATGTGTAGGTTAGGGTGGTTTGGCCATACTTAATTGTCCCATAGTGTCCAGGGATGTGTAGGTTAGGGTGGTTTGGCCATGCTAAATTGTCCCATAGTGTCCAGGGATGTGTAGGTTAGGGTGGGTTGGCCATGCTAAATTGTCCCATAGTGTCCAGGGATGTGTAGGTTAGGGTGGTTTGGCCATGCTAAATTGTCCCATAGTGTCCAGGGATGTGTAGGTTAGGGTGGTTTGGCCATGCTAAATTGTCCCATAGTGTCCAGGGATGTGTAGGTTAGGGTGGTTTGGCCATGCTAAATTGTCTCGTAGTGTTAGGTACATTAGTCAGAGGGAAATGGGTCTGGGTGGGTTACTCTTTGGAGGGTCGGTGTGGACTGATTGAGCCAAAGAGCCTGTTTCCACTCTGTAGGGAAAAGGAGGAGGCCATTCAGCCTTTCGATCCTGTCACACAGGAACAAAGAGGAGGCCATTCTGCCCCTCGATCCTGTCACAGGGGAACTGGAGGAAGCCATTCTGACATCTGCAGCCCTCCCATTGAGAAGGGTGAACGCCATCTACCCTTCCCTGGCTCCCTGATCCGGTCCCTGCCCTCACCAACAGAAACCTGCTGTCCACAGCGTGAATGTTTATGGAGCAGACAATTCCAATCCCCTCACGGCTCGGGTCAATGTCCTGGGACCACACCTGACGAGCCTTCCCCAAGCTGTTTCCTGACTTGGCGCTCTCACTGCCCTGTTCAACCTTTTAACAATCTGATATCGTCTCGGTCAGATCTTCCTTTTAGCTTCTCCACTGGAGGAGGTGAACGTCACTTGATCCAGTTCCATCCCAGTCTAATCCCGATTAACCAGGCAAGGCAGGGCTTCGAGGTAATCTTTATTCATTCAGAGGACCTGGACGCCACGGATTGGCCAGCAGTTATTCACTGGCCCCAGGTACCATTCAGGAGGTTACAGAGATAGGGAGGGGGTGTAGGGGCTGGAGGGGGCTACAGAGATAGGGAGGGGGTGTAGGGGCTGGAGGGGGTTACAGAGATAGGGAGGGGGTGTAGGGGCTGGAGGGGGTTACAGAGATAGGGAGGGGGTGTAGGGGGTTACAGAGATAGGGAGGGGGTGTAGGGGCTGGAGGGGGTTACAGAGATAGGGAGGGGGTGTAGGGGCTGGAGGGGGTTACAGAGATAGGGAGGGGGTGTAGGGAATGGAGGGGGTTACAGAGATAGGGAGGGGGTGTAGGGGGTTACAGAGATAGGGAGGGGGTGTAGGGGCTGGAGGGGGTTACAGAGATAGGGAGGGGGTGTAGGGACTGGAGGGGGTTACAGAGATGGGGGGGTGTAGGGGCTGGTGGGGGTTTCAGAGATAGGGAGGGGGTGTAGGGGCTGGAGGGGGTTACAGAGATAGGGAGGGGTATCGGGGCTGGAGGGGGGTTACAGAGATAGGGAGGGGTATCGGGGCTGGAGGGGGGTTACAGAGATAGGGAGGGGGTGTAGGGGCTGGAGGGGGTTACAGAGATAGGGAGGGGGTGTAGGGGCTGGAGGGGGTTACAGAGATAGGGAGGGGTGTAGGGGCTGGAGGGGGTTACAGAGATAGGGAGGGGTGTAGGGGCTGGAGGGGGTTACAGAGATAGGAAGGGGGTGTAGGGACTGGAGGGGGTTACAGAGATAGGGAGGGGGTGTAGGGGCTGGAGGCTGGGGGAAGGAGACATAGCGACATACAACACGGGAACAGACCGTTTGTTTCCATTGGTCCAGATTTCCCAAATTAATCCAGTCCCGTTTGCCAGCACTTGGCCCATATCCCTCCAAACACTTTCTCTTCCTATCGCCTCGCGGATGCCTTTTAAAATCCTCAGTTAATTGTGGTCACCAGTAATGAAAAGGGGTTTGTGTCAGAGGAATTAAGCAGCACTTTATCAATAATGGTCAAGTCCCTGACGTTCAGTGGGGTTTCTCACAACCACATACCTCCAGGGCTCAGTCCTGCCTGGATTCAATCCAAACATGGAGGATCCCCAGGAATTCCAGAAGCAGGAATTCTTTGGGTTTCTTTTTTTGCTCTGTTGATATATTCCCCTCTCCCACTGAGGACGTGGGTTAGGCCACTGTTGGAATATCGCGTGCAATTCCGGTCTCCTTCCTATCGGAAAGGTGTTGTGAAACTTGAAAGGGTTCAGAAAAGATTGACAAGGGTGTTGCCAGGGTTGGAGGATCTGAGCTACAGGGAGAGGCTGAACAGGCTGGGGCTGTTTTCCCTGGAGTGTCGGAGGCTGAGGGGTGACCTTATAGAGGTTTATAAAATCATGAGGGGCATGGATAGGATAAATAGACAAGGTCTTTTCCCTGGGGTCGGAGAGTCCAGAACTAGAGGGGCATAGGTTTAAGGTGAGAAGGGAAAGATATAAAAGAGACCTAAGGGGCAACTTTTTCAAGCAGAGGGTGGTACGTGTATGGAATGAGCTGCCAGAGGATGTGGTGGAGGCTGGTACAATTGCAACATTTAAAAGGCATTTGGATGGGTATATGAATAGGAAGGGTTTGGAGGGATACGGACCGGGTGCTGGCAGGTGGGACTAGATTGGGTTGGGATGTCTGGTCGGCATGGACGGGTTGGGCCGAAGGGTCTGTTTCTGTGCTGTACGCCTCTCTGACTCTATGAGTGTACCCGCTGTCTCGCCCACACGGCTGTGCCAATGCGAGCTTCGTGGAGGGGGTGGGGAGCCAGTGATCCTGGGTGGGTATCTCCTTGCTGCCGTGAGGCTTGTTCGGTGAGCTGTAGGCCGGTTTCTGTGCAGGCAGTGCCAAGGGGGAAGTGGTCACTGGGCAGGAAGTGGGCGGCTTTCTGCAGAAATGGATTCGGCACAAGAAATGTCAGCTCAGTGGCTGAGCGTGCCTCTCTGGCTGTTTCTCCTTCTCTCTCTCTGTTCACGTGGGTGCCCCTCTCTCTGCATTTCCCTCGCTCTGTGTGACATTTCTTCCACCCTTACCTCCTCGATCTTGATCTCTGTCTCCCTCTAATCGTTCTTCATCTCGACTCTGACTCCTGCTCTTTCTTGTATGCTCTCTCTCCCCCTCTCCCCTCTCTCCCCCTCCCTCCCTCTCTCCCAGTCTCTCTTTCTCCCTCCATTTCTCTCGCTATCTCTATGTCTGTCTCTGTCTGTCTGTCTGTCTCTCTCTCTCTCTCTATTTCTCTGTCTGTCTGTCACTCTGTCTCTCTCTCTCTGTCTTTCTATCTCTCTCTCTCTATTTCTCTGTCTGTCTGTCTGTCTCTCTCTCTGTTTGTCTGTCTCTGTCTCTGTCAATCTGTCTCTCTCCCTCTCTTTCCGTCTGTCTGTATGTCTCTCTCTCTTTCTCTCTCTGTCTCTCTCTGTCTGTCTCTCTGTCAATCTGTTTCTCTCCCTCTCTTTCCATCTGTCTGTCTGTCTCTCTGCCTGTCTCTCTGTATGTCTCTCTCTCTCTGTCAATATGTCTCTCTCTCTCTCTCTCTCTCTGCCTCTCTGTCTGTCTCTGTCTCTGTCTCTCTCTTCATCTCTCACATCGAGTCATACA
This sequence comes from Chiloscyllium punctatum, assembly GCF_047496795.1. Lineage (NCBI taxonomy): Eukaryota > Metazoa > Chordata > Chondrichthyes > Orectolobiformes > Hemiscylliidae > Chiloscyllium > Chiloscyllium punctatum. Next base: position 61,703,493 of record NC_092772.1, on the reverse strand, counting down.
GCATGGAAATGGACCAGTTGGTCCAACGTCGGTCCATGCCAACAGGTTCCCCGAACTGAATTAATCCCATCTGCCAGCACCCGGCCCATATCCCTCCAAACCCTTCCTATTCAGATACCCTTCCAGATGCCTCTTAAATGTCGCAATTGTACCAACCTCCACCACATCCTCTGGCAGCTCATTCCATACACGTACCACCCTCTGTGTGAAAAAGTTGCCCCTTAGCTCTCTTTTAAATCTTTCTCCTCTTAAAGTTAATGCTCTGTAGTTGAGAATTTCTTTGTCCTGGGGATACAGACTTTTGCTGTTCACCTTATTCATGCTCCTCTTGATTATATAAACCTCGGGAAGGTCACCCCTCAATCTCCCAATCTCCAGGGATGAAATCCCCAACCTCTCCTGAGAGTCCAGACCTGGTAACCTCCCTGGAAGTATTTTCTGCTCTCTCTCCAATTTAATACTTTCCTGCCAAGAGCCGGGTTGTAGCCTGGGCTCCAAACGTGGCCTCGCCAACGTCATGAACAACCTCAACGTGACGTCCCAACACCTCGACTCAGTGATCTGAGAATGTTAAACGCCTTCTACACGATGTTCAAAGAACTGACTTGATTGCTTAACTCTCTCTGTTCGGCAACACACCCTGAGACCTCCACATCCCTTGTTTGTCTTACCTCACAGTTTACTAAATTAAATGCCATTAGCCACTCCCCGAGTCCCCTTGTGCTGGACAAGAGAAATATCTTTTCTGTGTCCACCAGATCTTGTCCACACTACAATCAAGCCTCCCCCCCCACTAAAACAAGTCCCATTTTTGTCCAATCCATAGTGATAAGACGCCCCACTCATTCTGGTGTTCACTCAGTACACATCCTGTGGACTAACTTCACTGTGTTTCCACCCTTCCTCCTTCTCAGCCTGTGTGACGGACTGAAGTCTGTGCCACAGACTTTCTTGCTGCCCCTACCTCACTCTGCCTGGAGTAAGCCCCAGTCCAGAATTCGTAACTCCCTGCTTGGGTTGTGCGGCGTTCCCTCAGCACTGACCCTCCGACAGTGCGGCGTTCCCTCAGCACTGACCCTCCGACAGTGCGGCACTCTCTCATCACTGACCCCCCGACAGTGCGGCACTCAATATTCCAAAAGTCTGTCACTGTATAACACTGGAGTACAGTACTGGTGGGGACAGGTCTGTCACTGTATAACACTGGGGTACAGTACTGGTGGGGACAGGTCTGTCGATGTGTAACACTGGTGTACAGTACTGGTGGGGACAGGTCTGTCAATGTGTAACTCAGGGGTACAGTACTGGTGGGGACAGGTGTGTCACTGTATAACACTGAGGTACAGTACTGCAGGGGACAGGTCTGTCACTGTATAACACGGGAGTACAGTACTGGTGGGGACAGGTCTGTCACTGTGTAACACTGGGGTACAGTACTGGTGGGGACAGGTCTGTCATTGTGCAACACTGAGGTACAGTACTGGTGGGGACAGGTCTGTCACTGTATAACACTGGGGTACAGTACTGGTGGGGACAGGTCTGTCGATGTGTAACACTGGTGTACAGTACTGGTGGGGACAGGTCTGTCACTGTGTAACACTGAGGTACAGTACTGGTGGTGACAGGTCTGTCACTGTATAACACTGGGGTACAGTACTGGTGGGGACAGGTCTGTCACTGTGTAACACTGGGGTACAGTACTGGGGGGGACAGGTCTGTCACTGTGTAACACTGGGGTACAGTACAGGTGGGGACAGGTCTGTCACTGTATAACACTGGGGTACAGTACTGGTGGGGACAGGTCTGTCACTTGGTAACACTGGGGTACAGTACTGGTGGGGACAGGTCTGTCACTGTATAACACTGGGGTACAGTACTGGTGGGGACAGGTCTGTCACTGTGTAACACTGGGATACTGTACTGGTGGGGACAGGTCTGTCATTGTATAACACTGGGGTACAGTACTGGTGGGGACGGGTCTGTCACTGTATAACACTGGGGTACAGTACTGGTGGGGACAGGTCTGTCACTGTGTAACACTGGGATACTGTACTGGTGGGGACAGGTCTGTCACTGTATAACACTGAGGTACAGTACTGGTGGGGACAGGTCTGTCCCTGTATATCACTGGGGTACAGTACTGGTGGGGACAGGTCTGTCCCTGTATATCACTGGGGTACAGTACTGGTGGGGACAGGTCTGTCACTGTGTAACACTGGGATACTGTACTGGTGGGGACAGGTCTGTCACTGTATAACACTGAGGTACAGTACTGGTGGGGACAGGTCTGTCCCTGTATAACACTGGGGTACAGTATTGGTGGGGACAGGTCTGTCACTGTATAACCCTGGAGCACAGTACTGGTGGTGACAGGTCTGTCATTGTGTAACACTGGGGTACAGTACTGGTGGGGACAGGTCTGTCATTGTGTAACACTGGGGTACAGTACTGGTGGGGACAGGTCTGTCCCTGTATAACACTGGGGTACAGTACTGGTGGTGACAGGTCTGTCATTGTGTAACACTGGGGTACAGTACTGGTGGGGACAGGTCTGTCATTGTGTAACACTGGGGTACAGTACTGGTGGGGACAGGTCTGTCCCTGTATAACACTGGGGTACAGTACTGATGGGGACAGGTCTGTCACTGTGCAACACTGGGGTACAGTACTGGTGGGGACAGGTCTGTCACTGTATAACACTGGGGTACAGTACTGGAGGGGACAGGTCTGTCCTGGTATAACACTGGGGTACAGTACAGGTGGGGACAGGTCTGTCACTGTGTAACACTGGGGTACAGTACTGGTGGGGACAGGTCTGTCATGGTATAACACTGGGGTAGAGTACTGGTGGGGACAGGTCTGTCACTGTATAACACTGGGGTACAGTACTGGTGGGGACAGGTCTGTCATGGTATAACACTGGGGTACAGTACTGGTGGGGACAGGTCTGTCATGGTATAACACTGGGGTACAGTACTGGTGGGGACAGGTCTGTCACTGTATAACACTGGGGTACAGTACTGGTGGGGACAGGTCTGTCACTGTATAACACTGGGGTACAGTACTGGTGGGAACAGGTCAGTCACTGTATAACACTGGGGTACAGTACTGGTGGGGACAGGTCTGTCACTGTATAACACTGGGGTACAGTACTGATGGGGACAGGTCTGTCACTGTGCAACACTGGGGTACAGTACTGGTGGGGACAGGTCTGTCACTGTATAACACTGGGGTACAGTACTGATGGGGACAGGTCTGTCACTGTGAAACACTGGAGTACAGTACTGGTGGGGACAGGTCTGTCTCTGTGTAACACTGGGGTACAGTACTGGTGGGGACAGGTCTGTCACTGTATAACACTGGGGTACAGTACTGGTGGGGACAGGTCTGTCACTGTATAACACTGGGGTACAGTACTGGTGGGGACAGGTCTGTCATTGTGTAACACTGGGGTACAGTACTGGTGGGGACAGGTCTGTCATTGTGTAACACTGGGGTACAGTACTGGTGGGGACAGGTCTGTCCCTGTATAACACTGGGGTACAGTACTGATGGGGACAGGTCTGTCACTGTGCAACACTGGGGTACAGTACTGGTGGGGACAGGTCTGTCACTGTATAACACTGGGGTACAGTACTGGAGGGGACAGGTCTGTCCTGGTATAACACTGGGGTACAGTACAGGTGGGGACAGGTCTGTCACTGTGTAACACTGGGGTACAGTACTGGTGGGGACAGGTCTGTCATGGTATAACACTGGGGTAGAGTACTGGTGGGGACAGGTCTGTCACTGTATAACACTGGGGTACAGTACTGGTGGGGACAGGTCTGTCATGGTATAACACTGGGGTACAGTACTGGTGGGGACAGGTCTGTCATGGTATAACACTGGGGTACAGTACTGGTGGGGACAGGTCTGTCACTGTATAACACTGGGGTACAGTACTGGTGGGGACAGGTCTGTCACTGTATAACACTGGGGTACAGTACTGGTGGGAACAGGTCAGTCACTGTATAACACTGGGGTACAGTACTGGTGGGGACAGGTCTGTCACTGTATAACACTGGGGTACAGTACTGATGGGGACAGGTCTGTCACTGTGCAACACTGGGGTACAGTACTGGTGGGGACAGGTCTGTCACTGTATAACACTGGGGTACAGTACTGGTGGGGACAGGTCTGTCACTGTATAACACTGGGGTACAGTACTGGTGGGGACAGGTCTGTCACTGTGTAGCACTGGAGTACAGTACTGGTGGGGACAGGTCTGTCTCTGTGTAACACTGGGGTACAGTACTGGTGGGGACAGGTCTGTCACTGTATAACACTGGGGTACAGTACTGGTGGGGACAGGTCTGTCACTGTATAACACTGGGGTACAGTACTGGTGGGGACAGGTCTGTCACTGTATAACACTGGGGTACAGTCCTGGTGGGGACAGGTCTGTCACTGTATAACACTGGGGTACAGTACTGGTGGGGACAGGTCTGTCTCTGTGTAACACTGGGGTACAGTACTGGTGGGGACATATCTGTCACTGTATAACACTGGGGTACAGTACTGGTGGGGACAGGTCTGTCTCTGTATAACACTGGGGTACAGTACTGGTGGGGACAGGTCTGTCCCTGTATAACACTGGGGTACAGTACTGGTGGGGACAGGTCTGTCCCTGTATAACACTGGGGTACAGTACTGGTGGGGACAGGTCTGTCACTGTATAACACTGGGGTACAGTACTGGTGGGGACAGGTCTGTCTCTGTGTAACACTGGGGTACAGTACTGGTGGGGACAGGTCTGTCTCTGTGTAACACTGGGGTACAGTACTGGTGGGGACAGGTCTGTCTCTGTGTAACACTGGGGTACAGTACTGGTGGGGACAGGTCTGTCACTGTGTAACACTGGGGTACAGTACTGATGGGGACAGGTCTGTCTCTGTGTAACACTGGGGCACAGTACTGGTGGGGACAGGTCTGTCACTGTGTAACACTGGGGTACAGTACTGGTGGGGACAGGTCTGTCTCTGTGTAACACTGGGGTACAGTACTGGTGGGGACAGGTCTGTCACTGTGTAACACTGGGGTACAGTACTGGTGGGGACAGGTCTGTCACTGTGTAACACTGGGGTACAGTACTGGTGGGGACAGGTCTGTCTCTGTGTAACACTGGGATACAGTACTGGTGGGGACAGGTCTGTCTCTGTGTAACACTGGGGTACAGTACTGGTGGGGACAGGTCTGTCACTGTGTAACACTGGGGTACAGTACTGGTGGGGACAGGTCTGTCACTGTGTAACACTGGGGTACAGTACTGGTGGGGACAGGTCTGTCACTGTGTAACACTGGGGTACAGTACTGGTGGGGACAGGTCTGTCTCTGTGTAACACTGGGGTACAGTACTGGTGGGGACAGGTCTGTCTCTGTGTAACACTGGGGTACAGTACTGGTGGGGACAGGTCTGTCTCTGTGTAACACTGGGTTACAGTACTGGTGGGGACAGGTCTGTCTCTGTATAACACTGGGGTACAGTACTGGTGGGGACAGGTCTGTCTCTGTGTAACACTGGGTTACAGTACTGGTGGGGACAGGTCTGTCTCTGTATAACACTGGGGTACAGTACTGGTGGGGACAGGTCTGTCTCTGTGTAACACTGGGATACAGTACTGGTGGGGACAGGTCTGTCTCTGTGTAACACTAATATTGACTGTCGTACCTCACATGTATGAGTGGCAGTTCCCCCTGTGAACCCGTGCTGTGTTTTACTTGAGTTGTTTCTGGGATGTGAGCATCTTTGACCCGGTCAGTATGTGTTGTCTATCCCTCCTGCCCACGGTTCAGTGACGTGTCAGTGATATTGCTGTGGGCCTGGAGTCACATGGAGGCCTGAATCATGTCCGGACGGCCGATGTGGGTGACGCTGGTGAAGCGGACAGCCTTCCTCGTTCGACCCACAGTTCCAAACTTTACCTTGAATTGAATTCCAATGGCACCATGTGACACAGCAGGAATCGAACCTGGGTCTCTGGGTTAATCATCTCCAGACAGCACTGTGAAGCTGTTACCTCTCTGAGGTGGCTGGAGGAGCAGGGTGAGTGAGCCAGGAAGGACGTGGGTGGTGGACGAGGACTTGCAGCAGGGGGTCAGTAGATAGGCCATGAGTGAATTCAGGAATCACTGATGGGGCCCCTTGTGCTGATGCCTTCAAGGTTTACCCTGTGACAAGGCGCTATTGGGGTGTCTACCTTGGCCTAGCACCCAACACCCAGTTGGTGGTGTGTGTGTCTCAACCCCCTCCCATATTCACTTGGTATTTGGTTCGATCCCTGTGTTCCAATGGCCTGGGTCCTCAAACTCTGAGATTCCTTCCTGAATGCTCTCCAGCTGTCTCTCTCTCTCTCTCTGTCCCCGTGGAATCCGTGACTTGGTCTGTTGTGGAGCACGGTCGGACGTGTTCCCCTCTGGCGCAACAGGACGGACTGAGGTCTGCTCCTCAGCTGACTGTCGTTGTTGGGACTCCTGGGCGGTGAGGAGTTGGACATACTCGCCATCCTGGCCGGCTCATCCCCTGAACAAAACTGTCAGCCAGTCTGTGGGTGTGTGAACTTGTCTGCCTGCTCTCTGTGTAAGAAGGACTTGTCTTGCAGCCAGGCCCAGCGCTGTGTGCTTAATCGTGGGATTGTTTACAGAGCTGGGCAGAGCAGGCCTACTGTGTTGTATTAACCCTTACCCTGAGTACGCTGGGATACTGTCCAGTAACCCATGCCCTCGACTTCATTCACTCACACCCCGCGTATACAGGAATTCTGCACGGGAACCTGTATACATTCACTCTGCGTGGTAAACTTGTGACTTGAATTTGCTGCACATATGGGTGGATACTGACCAATGTCAAAGATGTGAGATACTGGTCTGTGTGAGGGCGGGATATGGATCAATATCGGTCAGTATGAGGTAGATATAGACGAGTCAGTGTGTGGCATCTGAATGGATAACAGTCACTGTGTGTGTGAGTGAGATACGGGTGGATATTGGTCATGTGAGTAGGACATGGGTGAGTATCTATAAACGTGAGTGAGATATAGGTGGATGGCAGTCAATGTGAGAGTGAGATACAGCCGGATATGTCAGTGTAAGAGTGAGATACAGGCCCGTGTGTGTATGTGACATTATGGGTGGATATCTGCTGGTGTGGGATACAGAGGAGTATCAGTCCGTGTGAGGCTGTGAGGTTGAAATCTGTTTGTGGCGCGTGTGCTACGTGGGTGGGCTTTTGCACAGCACACGTGTGTGAGATACAGCGGGATCTCGCACTGTTTGTGCGCGAGGACAACAGACAGATATCGGTGTGAGATCCGTGAAGACACGTGTTACACTCTGCAAGGGTGCACTGTGGGTAGTGTCTCTGTGTAACCTCAGCATGGTCGCTGGTGTGTGGGTGTCTGTGTGTGTGTGTCTGCCTGTCTTTCTGTCTGTGTGTGTCTGTGTGTGTGTGTGTCTGTCTGTCTTTCTGTCTGTGTGTGTCTGTGTGTGTGTGTGCGCGTGTGTGTCTGTGTGTGTGTGTCTGTGTGTGTGTGTGTGTGTGTCTGTCTGTGTGTGTGTGAGTGTCTGTGTGTGTGTGTCTGTCTGTCTGTGTGTGAGTGTCTGTGTGTCTGTCTTTCTGTCTGTGTGTGTCTGTGTGTGTGCGCGCGCGTGTGTGTCTGTGTGTGTGTGTCTCTGTGTGTGTGTGTGTCTGTCTGTCTGTCTGTCTGTGTGAGTGTCTGTGTGTGTGTCTGTCTTTCTGTCTGTGTGTGTCTGCGCGTGCGTGTGTGTGCGCGTGCGTGTGTGTGTGCGTGTGTGTATGTGTGCGTGTGTGTGTGTCTGTGTGCGTGTGTGACTGTGTGTGTGTCTGTCTGTCTGTGTGTGTGCGCGTGTGTGTGTCTGTCTGTCTGTGTGTGTCTGTCCGTGTGTGTGTCTGTCTGTCTGTCTGTGTGCGTGTGTGTCTGTCTGTGTGTCTGTGTGTGTGTGTGTCTGTGTGTGTGTGTGTCTGTGTGTCTGTGTGTGTCTGCGTGTGTGTCTGAGGGGGGAATGGAGGGATATGGGGGAGGGTTGTATGAGGGGAGAGAGGAGGGAGCATGGGGCCTGTCCAGGGAACAGGGTACTGTGCTGTGTTTTTCCGATGATTCTACACAGGAAGTAGCGGGGGGGCAGTGTTGGAGGGGGTGTGGGGTGGGGGGGTGGGGGTGGGCGATGGACCCCTCTCCCCCCAGCCTGACTCGAGTGGGGTCGGTGTAGCATGAACAGGAAGTGGCTCCCCCTGTGTGTGTGTGTTCACCCCTACTGTCTCCCAACAGGCTCGCCAACTGGAGTTCTGTGCCCAGCCCAGCAGGAACGGGGAAGAGCCCTCTCGCCCAGGGGGTGCCCAGAAGCCTTCGGTAGCCATGGACCTGGACGATGGAAACGACGCAGTGAGTGACCCCCCCCCACCCCCCACCCCTCGCGCGGCGCCCTCTGCAGCTGGCTCCGCCTACCTCTCTTTATCTTCCAGGCGTTGGGAGCGCTGGAGAAACTCAGTGGGTCTGGCAGCGGCTGGGTGGCAAGTCCGTCCCCAAACCCCTTCAGGCGACTCGCTCAGAACATCAACTCTGCCCCCCTCTGCATGTGACTTGGAGGAGCCGGGGCGGACCACGTTAAAAATCACACAAAGCGCAAGCTTTCGGAGCGCTGCTCCTTCATAAGACCATAAGGCATAGGAGTGGAAGTAAGGCCATTCGGCCCATCGAGTCCACTCCGCCATTCAATACTGTGGGCACTTCAACTCCACTTACCCGCATTCTCCCCGTAGCCCTTAATTCCTCGAGACAACAAGAATTTATCAATCTCTGCCTTGAAGACATTTACCCTCCCAGCCTCCACTGCACTCTGCGGCAATGAATTCCACAGGCCCACCACTCTCTGGCTGAAGAAATGTCTCTGCATTTCTGTTCTGAATTGACCCCCTCTAATTCTAAGGCGGTGTCCATGGGTCCTAGTCTCCTCGCCTAACGGAAACAATTTCCTAGCGTCCACCCTTTCCAAGCCATGTATTATCTATTAAGTCCCCCCTTAACCTTCTAAACTCCAATGAATACAATCCCAGGATCCTCAGCCGTTCCTCGTATCTTAGGCCTACCCTTCCAGGGATCATCCGTGTGAATCTCCGCTGGGACACGTTCCAGTGCCAGTATGTCCTTCCTGAGGTGGGGGGACCAAAACTGGACACAGGACTCCAAAATGGGGCCGAACCAGACCGTAGGTGGTCGTGGAGGTGAAGATTGTGTACAGATGCTGAGCCCTTCCTGCCTCGACCCTTTCCCTTTGCTCAATCATCCCCTCAGCGCCCGGTGGAGAGTTAAAAGTTGAATGCATTTCCCTCAAAGAGGAAGTGAGGACTCCAGGATGCTGGAGAGTCAGAGTCGAGAGGGTGGCGCTGGAAAAGCATCCAGGGAGGCAGGAGAGTCGACGTTCCGGGCCTCCACATTCCCGATGAAGGGATTATGCCCAGAAAGATGGACTCTCCTGCTCCCTGGATGCTTTTCCAGCGCCCCCCCCTCCCTTGGTCACTCCGCATCTGTGTTATACATTGGCCAGACTGGATAGACGTGAGACAGATCCCTCGCTGAAGGACATCGGCGATCCAGGCCGGGGGGTTTCCTGACATTCCCATGAGTTTCACTCCTATCATTTCACTCTCCATTTCAGACTTCTCAATTTGAATCCAGATTTCGCCATCTGCCAGGCAGGGAGGAGGTGGATTGGAACCGGGTCACAGAATAGATCATAGACTCCCGGCAGTATGGAGACAGGCCCAACGAGTCAACACTGACCCTCTGAAGAGTATCCCACCCAGACCCATTCCCCTCCCCTATTACTCGACACTTACTCATAACTAACACATCCCTGGGCACTGTGGGACAATTTAGCATGGCCAATCCACCCTAACCTGCACAGCCCTGGGCACTATGGGACAATTTAGCATGGCCAATCCACCCTAACCTGCACATCCCTGGGCACTATGGGACAATTTAGCACGGCCAATCCACCCTAACCTGCACATCCCTGGACACTATGGGACAATTTAGCATGGCCAATCCACCCTAACCAGCACATCCCTGGGCACTATGGGACAATTTAGCATGGCCAATCCACCCTAACCTGCACAGCCCTGGGCACTATGGGACAATTTAGCATGGCCAATCCACCCTAACCTGCACATCCCTGGGCACTATGGGACAATTTAGCACGGCCAATCCACCCTAACCTGCACATCCCTGGACACTATGGGACAATTTAGCATGGCCAATCCACCCTAACCTGCACATCCCTGGGCACTATGGGACAATTTAGCATGGCCAATCCACCCTAACCTGCACATCCCTGGGCACTATGGGACAATTTAGCATGGCCAATCCACCCTAACCTGCACATCCCTGGACACTATGGGACAATTTAGCACGGCCAATCCACCCTAACCTACACATCCCTGGACACTATGGGACAATTTAGCATGGCCAATCCACCCTAACCTGCACATCCATGGGTACTATGGGACAATTTAGCACGGCCAATCCACCCTAACCTGCACATCCATGGGTACTATGGGACAATTTAGCACGGCCAAACCACCTTAACCTGCACATCCCTGGGCACTATGGGACAATTTAGCACGGCCAATCCACCCTAACCTGTACATCCCTGGGCACTGTGGGACAATTTAGTACGGCCAATCCACCCTAACCTGCACATCCCTGGGCACTATGGGACAATTTAGCATGGCGAATCCACCCTAACCTGCACATCCCTGGGTACTATGGGACAATTTAGCATGGCCAATCCACCCTAACCAGCACATCCCTGGGCACTATGGGACAATTTAGCATGGCCAATCCACCCTAACCTGCACATCCCTGGGCACTATGGGACAATTTAGCACGGCCAATCCACCCTAACCTACACATCCCTGGGCACTATGGGACAATTTAGCATGGCCAATCCACCCTAACCTGCACATCCATGGGTACTATGGGACAATTTAGCACGGCCAATCCACCTTAACCTGCACATCCCTGGACACTATGGGACAATTTAGCATGGCCAATCCACCCTAACCTGCACATCCCTGGACACTATGGGACAATTTAGCACGGACAATCCACCCTAACCTGCACATCCATGGGTACTATGGGACAATTTAGCACGGCCAATCCACCTTAACCTGCACATCCCTGGGCACGATGGGACAATTTAGCATGGTCAATCCACCCTAACCTACACATTCCTGGGCACTGTGGGACAATTTAGTACGGCCAATCCACCCTAACCTGCACATCCCTGGGCACTATGGGACAATTTAGCATGGCTAATCCACCCTAACCTGCACATCCCTGGGTACTATGGGACAATTTAGCATGGCCAATCCACCCTAACCAGCACATCCCTGGGCACTATGGGACAATTTAGCATGGCCAATCCACCCTAACCTGCACATCCCTGGACACTATGGGACAATTTAGCATGGCCCATCCACCCTAACCTACACATCCCTGGACACTATGGGACAATTTAGCACGGCCAATCCACCTTAACCTGCACATCCCTGGACACTATGGGACAATTTAGCATGGCCAATCCACCCTAACCTGCACATCCCTGGACACTATGGGACAATTTAGCATGGCCAATCCACCCTAACCTACACATCCCTGGACACTATGGGACAATTTAGCACGGCCAATCCACCCTAACCTACACATCCCTGGACACTATGGGACAATTTAGCATGGCCAATCCACCCTAACCTACACATCCCTGGACACTATGGGACAATTTAGCACGGCCAATCCACCCTAACCTACACATCCCTGGACACTATGGGACAATTTAGCATGGCCAATCCACCCTAACCTGCACATCCCTGAGCACTATGGGACAATTTAGCATGGCCAATCCACCCTAACCTGCACATCCCTGGGCACTATGGGACAATTTAGCACGGCCAATCCACCCTAACCTACACATCCCTGGGCACTATGGGACAATTTAGCATGGCCAATCCACCCTAACCTACACATCCCCGGGCACTATGGGACAATTTAGCATGGCCAATCCACCCTAACCTGCACATCCCTGGGCACTATGGGACAATTTAGCATGGCCAATCCACCCTAACCTAAACATCCCTGAGCACCATGGGACAATTTAGCATGGCCCATCCACCCTAACCTACACATCCCTGGACACTACGGGACAATTTAGCACGGCCAATCCACCTTAACCTGCACATCCCTGGACACTATGGGACAATTTAGCATGGCCAATCCACCCTAACCTGCACATCCCTGGACACTATGGGACAATTTAGCACGGACAATCCACCCTAACCTGCACATCCATGGGTACTATGGGACAATTTAGCACGGCCAATCCACCTTAACCTGCACATCCCTGGGCACTATGGGACAATTTAGCATGGTCAATCCACCCTAACCTACACATCCTTGGGCACTGTGGGACAATTTAGTACGGCCAATCCACCCTAACCTGCAC
>NC_092772.1:61561445-61690835 GCF_047496795.1 Chiloscyllium punctatum | reverse complement strand
GTCAGGGCTGAGGGAGTGCCGCACTGTGGGAGGGTCAGTGCTGAGGGAGTGCCGCATTGTGGGAGGGTCAGTGCTGAGGGAGTGCCGCACTGTCGGAGGGTCAGTGCTGAGGGAGTGCCGCATTGTTGGAGGGTCAGGGCTGAGGGAGTGCCGCATTGTGGGAGGGTCAGTGCTGAGGGAGTGCCGCACTGTCGGAGGGTCAGTGCTGAGGGAGTGCCGCATTGTTGGAGGGTCAGGGCTGAGGGAGTGCCGCACTGTGGGAGGGTCAGTGCTGAGGTAATGCCGCATTGTGGGAGGGTCAGTGCTGAGGGAGTGCCGCACTGTGGGAGGGTCAGGGCTGAGGGAGTGCCGCACTGTCGGAGGGTCAGTACTGAGGGAGTGCTGCACTGTGGGAGGGTCAGTACTGAGGGAGTGCCACACTGTCGGAGGATCAGTGCTGAGGGAGTGGGCACTGTCGGACGGTCAGTGCTGAGGGAGCGCCGCACTGTCAGAGGGTCAGTGCTGAGGGAGTGCCCGCACTGTCGGAGGGTCCGTACTGAGGGAGTGGGCACTGTCAGAGGGTCAGTGCTGAGGGAGTGTCGCACTGTCAGAGGGTCAGTGCTGAGGGAGCGCCGCACTGTCAGAGGGTCAGTGCTGAGGGAGTGCCGCACTGAGGGAGGGTCAGTGCTGAGGGAGTGCCGCATTGTGGGAGGGTCAGTGCTGAGGAGTGGGCACTGTCAGAGGGGTCAGTGCTGAGGGAGTGCTGCACTGTCGGAAGGTCAGTGCTGAGGGAGTGCCGCACTGTCAGAGGGTCAGTGCTGAGGAGTGGGCACTGTCAGAGGGTCAGTGCTGAGGGAGTGCTGCACTGTCGGAAGGTCAGTGCTGAGGGAGTGCCGCATTGTCGGAAGGTCAGTGCTGAGGGAGTGCCGCACTGTCGGATGGTCCGTACTGAGGGAGTGGGCACTGTCAGAGGGTCAGTGCTGAGGGAGTGGGCACTGTCAGAGGGTCAGTGCTGAGGGAGTGCCGCACTGTCGGAAGGTCAGTGCTGAGGGAGTGCCGCACTGTCGGAAGGTCAGTGCTGAGGGAGTGCCGCACTGTCGGAGGGTCAGTGCTGAGGGAGTGCCGCACTGTCGGAGGGTCAGTGCTGAGGGAGTGGGCACTGTCGGAGGGTCAGTGCTGAGGGAGTGGACCCTGTCGGAGGGTCAGTGCTGAGGGAGTGGGCACTGTCGGAGGGTCAGTGCTGAAGGAGCGCCGCACTGTCGGAGGGTCAGTGCTGAGGGAGTGGGCACTGTCGGAGGGTCAGTGCTGAGGGAGTGCCGCATTGTGGGAGGGTCAGTGCTGAGGGAGGGCCGCACTGTGGGAGGGTCAGTGCTGAGGGAGTGCCGCATTGTGGAGGGTCAGTGCTGAGGGAGTGCCGCACTGTCAGAGGGTCAGTGCTGAGGGAGTGGGCACTGTCAGAGGGTCAGTGCTGAGGGAGCGTGGCTCTGTTGACGTGGCCTCATTACAATCCTACCTAACGATGAGGTGAATTGGCCATGCTAGTTTGCCCATACTGTTCAGGGTTGTGTAGATTAGGTGCATTAATCAGGGGTTAATATAGTGGAAGGGGAATGGGTCTGTGTGGGTCACTCTTGGGAGGTTCGGTGTGGACTTGTTGGACTAAAGAGCCTGTTTCCACACTGTAGGAAATCTAAATCTGAAGTGGAACCTGTGTTGTGACGTCAGATATGCATCAGTTACTGTTGCGTCGTCGGCCGATGGGTATTTTGTTTCTGTCTTCACTGACTATTTAACCCCGAGTGAACGTTGGGTCTCTGTTGAGGTCAGAATGTGAAATCAGTTTTGCCCTCAGCTGCACACATTACCGCACAGAGTTGAAAGGGTGTTGGGAGGAATGTTGGCAAGGATGAGGAGCTGCAGATCTGAGGACAGATTGGGGTAGTTGGGACTCCTCTGTCTGCAGCGAGGAAGGCTGACTGGAGATCTGACGCAGTTTTACAAAATCACGGGGTAGGTCAGAGTCATACAGCACGGAGACCACTCCGTGTAACCTCAAAGTAAACCTGCCATCCTGCCTCCCTTTCCTGTTCATCGACTTTATCCAGATGCCTCTACGACGGTGTCGAGGTGTGATGCTGGAAAAGCGCAGCATCCGAGGAGCTGGAGAGCGACGTTTCCGAGAATCCTGGTGAAGGGCTCTTGCCCCAAACGTCGACTGTCCGGCTGCTCGGAGGCTGTGCTTTTCCAGCGCCACGCTCTCGACTCGGATCTCCAGTGTCTGCAGTCCTCAGTTATCAGGTACCCCCCGTGCACACTGTCCCAGTTATCAGGGACCCCCCGTGCACACTGTCCCAGTTATCAGGGACCCCCCGTGCACACTGTCCCAGTTATCAGGGACGCCCCGTGTACACTGTCCCAGATATCAGGGACCCCCTGTGTACACTGTCCCAGTTATCAGGTACCCCCCGTGCACACTGTCCCAGTTATCAGGGACCCCCCGTGCACACTGTCCCAGTTATCAGGGACGCCCCGTGTACACTGTCCCAGTTATCAGGGACGCCCCGTGTTCACTGTCCCAGATATCAGGGACCCCCGTGTACACTGTCCCAGTTATCAGGGACCCCCCGTGTACACTGTCCCAGTTGTCAGGGACCCCCCATGTACACTGTCCCAGTTATCAGGGACCCCCGTGTACACTGTCCTAGTTATCAGGGACCGCCCGTGTACACTGTCCCAGTTATTAGGGACCCCCGTGTACACTGTCCCAGTTATCAGGAATCCCCGTGCACAATGTCCCAGTTATGAGGACCCCCCGTGCACACTGTCCCAGTTATGAGGACCCCCCCGTGCACACTGTCCCAGTTATCAGGGACCCCGTGCACACTGTCCCAGTTATCAGGGACACCCCGTGTACACTGTCCCAGTTATCAGGACCCCCCGTGCACACTGTCCCAGTTATCAGGAACCTGCGTTCACCCTGTCCCAGTTATCAGTATTCCCTGTCAACACTGTCCTAGTTATCAGGAACCCCCCAGCACATTGTCCCAGTTATCAAGGACCCCGTGTACACTGTCCCAGTTATCAGTATTCCCTGTCAACACTGTCCAAGTTGTCAGGGGCCCCTGTGTACACTATCCCAGGTGTCATGGTCTCCCGTGCATGCCGTCCCAGTTATCAGGAACCGCCTTGCACACTGTCCCATTTTATCAGGAACCCCGTGTACACTGTCCCAGTTATCAGGGACCCCGTGTACACTGTCCCAGTTATCAGGGACGCCCGTGAATGCTGTCCCAGTTATCAGGGACCCCCCGTGCACACTGTCCCAGTTATCAGGGACGCCCCGTGTACACTGTCCCAGTTATCAGGGACGCCCCGTGTTCACTGTCCCAGATATCAGGGACCCCCGTGTACACTGTCCCAGTTATCAGGGACCCCCCGTGTACACTGTCCCAGTTGTCAGGGACCCCCCATGTACACTGTCCCAGTTATCAGGGACCCCCGTGTACACTGTCCTAGTTATCAGGGACCGCCCGTGTACACTGTCCCAGTTATTAGGGACCCCCGTGTACACTGTCCCAGTTATCAGGAATCCCCGTGCACAATGTCCCAGTTATGAGGACCCCCCCGTGCACACTGTCCCAGTTATGAGGACCCCCCGTGCACACTGTCCCAGTTATCAGGGACCCCGTGCACACTGTCCCAGATATCAGGGACACCCCGTGTACACTGTCCCAGTTATCAGGACCCCCCGTGCACACTGTCCCAGTTATCAGGAACCTGCGTTCACCCTGTCCCAGTTATCAGTATTCCTGTCAACACTGTCCTAGTTATCAGGAACCCCCCAGCACATTGTCCCAGTTATCAAGGACCCCGTGTACACTGTCCCAGTTATCAGTATTCCCTGTCAACACTGTCCAAGTTGTCAGGGGCCCCTGTGTACACTATCCCAGGTGTCATGGTCTCCCGTGCATGCCGTCCCAGTTATCAGGAACCGCCTTGCACACTGTCCCATTTATCAGGAACCCCGTGTACACTGTCCCAGTTATCAGGGACCCCCGTGTACACTGTCCCAGTTATCAGGACGCCCGTGAATGCTGTCCCAGTTATCAGGGACCCCTGTGTACACTGTCCCAGATATCAGGGACCCCCCGTGTACACTGTCCCAGATATCAGGAACCCCCGTGCACACTGTCCCAGTTATCAGGGACCCCCCGTGTACACTGTCCCAGTTATCAGGGACGCCCGTGAATGCTGTCCCAGTTATCAGGGACCCCTGTGTACACACTCCCAGTTATCAGGGTCCCCCGTGTACATTGTCCCAATTATCAGGACCCCCGTGTACACTGTCCCAGTTATCAGGGACCCCCATGTACACTGTCCCAGTTATCAGGAAAGCCCCGGCACACTGTCCCAGTTAACAGGAACCCCCCAGCACATTGTCCCAGTTATCAAGGACCCCGTGTACACTGTCCCAGTTATCAGGGAACCCTGTGTACACTGTCCCAGTTATCGGGAACCCCTGTGTATACTGACCCAGTTATCAGGAAACCCATGTACACTGTCCCAGTTATCAGGGTCCCCCATTCACGCTGTCCCAGTTATCAGGGGACTTCTGTGCACACTGTCCTAGTTATCAGGAACGCCCCGTGAACACTGTCCCAGTTATCAGGAACCCCCATGCACCCTGTCCAGTTATCAGTATCCCTGTCCACACTGTCCCAGTTGTCAGGGGCCCCTGTGTACACGTTCCCAGTTATTAGGGACCCCCGTGTACACTGTCCCAGGTATCAGGGACCCCCGTGTACACTGTCCCAGTTATCATGACCCCCTTGGTACACTGTCCCAGTTATTAGGGACCCCCGTATACACTGGACAAGTTATCAGGGACCCCCGTGTAAACTGTCCCAGTTAACAGGACCACTGTGTACACTGTCCACGTTATCTGGGACCCCCGTGTACACTGTCCCCGTTATCAGGGACCCCCATGTACACTGTCCCCGTATCAGGAACCCCCCGTGTACACTGTCCCAGTTATCAGGAACCCCTGTGCACATGGTCCCCGTTATCAATATTCCCTGTCAACACTGTCCCAGTTATCAGGAACCCCCGTGCACACTGTCCCAGTTATCAGGAACCCCTGTGCACACTGTCCCAGTTATCAGGGACCCCTGTGCACACTGTCCCCCTTATCAGGACCACTGTGTACACTGTCCCAGTTATCAGGGACCCCCATGTACACTGTCCCAGTTATCAGGAACCCCCGCGTGCACTGTCCCAGTTATCAGGAACCCACGAGTACACTGTCCCAATTATTAGGGACCTTCGTGCACACTGACCCATTTATCAAGAACCCCCGTGTACACTGTCCCAGTTATCACGAACCCGCGTTCAGCCTTTCCCAGTTATCAGTATTCCCTGTCAACACTGTCCCAGTTATCAGGGTCCCCCGTGCACACTGTCCCAGTTATCAGGGTCCCCCGTTTACACTGTCCCAGTTATCAGGGTCCCCATGTACACTGTCCCCAGTTATTCAGGGACCCCCGTTTACACTGTCCCAGTTATCAGTGGACCCCTGTGTACACTGTCCCAGTTATCAGGAACCCCCGTGCACGCTGTCCCAGTTATCAGGAACCCACGTTCACCCTGTCCCAGTTATCAGGGTCCCCTGTATACAATGTCCCAGATATCAGGAGCCCCTGTGTACACTGTCCCAGTTATCAGGGACCCCCGTGTACATTGTCCCAGTTATCAGGAACCCCTGTGAACACTGTCCCAGTTATCAGGGTCCCCCGCGTACATTGTCCCAGTTATCAGGAACCGCCATGTACACTGTCCCAGTTATCAGGATGCCCTCTGTGCACTGTCCCAGTTATCAGGAACCCTGTGAACACTCTCCCAGTTATCAGGGTCGCCCGCGTACATTGTCCCAGTTATCAGGAACCCCCGTGTACACTGTCCCAGTTATCAGGAACACCCACGTACACTGTCCCAGTTATTGGAACCCTGTGTATACTGACCCTATTATCAGGGACCCCCGTGTACACTGTCCCAGTTATCAGGGTGCCCCATGTACACTGTCCCAGTTATCAGGAACCCCTGTGTATACTGACCCTATTATCAGGGACCCCGTGCACACTGTCCCAGTTATCAGGGACCCCCGTGTACACTGTCCCATTTATCAAGAACCCGCGTGCACACTGTCCCAGTTATCAGGAACCCCGCAGCATGCTGTCCCAGTTATCAGGAACCTGCGTGCACACTGTCCCAGTTATCAGGAACCCGCGTGCACACTGTCCCAGTTATCAGGAACCCCGTGTACGCTGTCCCGGTTATCAGGAACCCGCGTGCACACTGTCCCGGTTATCAGGAACCCCCGTGTACACTGTCCCAGTTATCAGGAACCCCCGTGTACACTGTCCCAGTTATCAGAACCCCCCCGTTCACACTGTCCCAGTTATCAGAATTCCCTGTCAACACTGTCCCAGTTATCAGGGACCCCCGTGTACACTGTCCCAGTTATCAGGTACCCCTCGGCACACTGTCCCAGTTATCAGGATCCCCTGTGTCCCTGTCCCAGTTATTAGGGACCCCCATGCACACTGTCCCAGTTATCAGGGACCCCCGTGTACACTGTCCCATTTATCAGGAACTCCCGTGCACACTGTCCCAGTTATCAGGAACCCGCGTGCACACTGTCCCAGTTATCAGGAACCCCCGTGCACACTGTCCCAGTTATCAGGAACCCCCGTGTACACTGTCCCAGTTATCAGGAACCCGTGTGCACACTGTCCCAGTTATCAGGAACCCCCGTGCACACTGTCCCAGTTATCAGGAACCCCCGTGTACACTGTCCAGTTATCAGGATGCCCTCTGTACACTGTCCCAGTTATCAGGGACCCCCGTGCACGCTGCCCCAGTTATCAGGCACCCGTTTACACTGTCCCAGTTATCAGGGTGCCCCATGTACACTGTCCCAGTTATCAGGAACCCGCGTTCAGCCTGTCCCAGTTATCAGTGGACCCCTGTGTACACTGTCCCAGTATCAGGAACCCCCGTGCACGCTGTCCAGTTATCAGGGTGCCCCATGTAAACTGTCCCAGTTATCAGGAACCCACGTTCACCCTGTCCCAGTTATCAGGGTCCCCTGTGTACAGTGTCCGAGATATCAGGAGCCCCTGTGTACACTGTCCCAGTTGTCAGGGAACCCCGTGTACATTGTCCCAGTTATCAGGGACCCCCGTGTACACTGTCCCAGTTATCAGGGACCCCTGTGTACACTGTCCCAATTATCAGGGACCCCCGTTTACACTGTCCCAGTTATCAGGGACCCCCGTGTACACTGTCCCAGTTATCAGGAACCCCCGTGAACACTGTCCCAGTTAATCAGGGATCCCCCGTGTACACTGTCCCAGTTATCAGGGACCCCCGTGTACACTGTCCCAGTTATCAGTATTTCCTGTCAACACTGTCCAGTTATCAGGAACCCCTGTGTACACTGTCCCAGTTATCAGGATGCCCTCTGTACACTGTCCCAGTTATTAGGGACCCCTGTGCACATTGTCCCAGTTATCAGGAACCCACATGTACACTGCCCCAGTTATCAGGAACCCCCGTTTACACTGTCCCAGTTATCAGGGTCCCCCATGTACACTGTCCGAGTTATCAGGGTCCCCCATGTACACTGTCCCAGTTATCAGGAACCCCCGTGCACGCTGTCCCAGTTATTAGGAACCCGCGTTCACCCTGTCCCAGTTATCAGGGTCCCCTGTGTACAGTGTCCCAGATATCAGGAGCCCCTGTGTACACTGTCCCAGTTATCAGGGACCCCCGTGTACACTGTCCCAGTTATCAGGAACCCCTGTGAACACTGTCCCAGTTATCAGGGTCCCCCGCGTACATTGTCCCAGTTATCAGAACCCCCGCGTGCACTGTCCCAGTTATCAGGAACCCACGAGTACACTGTCCCAATTATTAGGGACCTTCGTGCACACTGACCCATTTATCAAGAACCCCGTGTACACTGTCCAGTTATCACGAACCCGCGTCAGCCTTTCCCAGTTATCAGTAATTCCCTGTCAACACTGTCCCAGTTATCAGGGTCCCCGTGCACACTGTCCCAGTTATCAGGGTCCCCTGTTTACACTGTCCCGGTTATCAGGGTCCCCCATGTACACTGTCCCCAGTTATCAGGACCCCCGTTTACACTGTCCCAGTTATCAGTGGACCCCTGTGTACACTGTCCAGTTATCAGGAACCCCCGTGCACGCTGTCCCAGTTATCAGGAACCCGCGTTCACCCTGTCCCAGTTATCAAGGTCCCCTGTATACAATGTCCCAGATATCAGGAGCCCCTGTGTACACTGTCCCAGTTATCAGGGACCCCCGTGTACATTGTCCCAGTTATCAGGAACCCCTGTGAACACTGTCCCAGTTATCAGGGTCCCCCGCGTACATTGTCCCAGTTATCAGGAACGCCATGTACACTGTCCCAGTTATCAGGATGCCCGCTGTGCACTGTTCCAGTTATCAGGAACCCCTGTGAACACTGTCCCAGTTATCAGGGTCCCCCGCGTACATTGTCCCAGTTATCAGGAACACCCGTGTACACTGTCCCAGTTATCAGGAACACCCACGTACACTGTCCCAGTTATTGGGAACCCCTGTGTATACTGACCCTATTATCAGGGACCCGTGTACACTGTCCCAGTTATCAGAACACCCACGTACACTGTGCCAGTTATTGGGAACCCCTGTGTATACTGACCCTATTATCAGGGACCCGTGCACACTGTCCCAGTTATCAGGGACCCCCGTGTACACTGTCCCATTTATCAAGAACCCGCGTGCACACTGTCCCAGTTATCAGGAACCCCCCAGCATGCTGTCCAGTTATCAGGAACCCGCGTGTACACTGTCCCAGTTATCAGGAACCCGCGTGCACACTGTCCCAGTTATCAGGAACCCCCGTGTACACTGTCCCAGTTATCAGGAACCCCCGTGTACACTGTCCCAGTTATCAGGAACCCCCGTGTACACTGTCCCTGTTATCAGGAACCCCCCCCCCCCCCCCCCCCCCGTGTACACTGTCCCAGTTATCAGGGACCCCCATGCACACTGTCCCAGTTATCAGGACCCCCCATGCACACTGTCCCAGTTATCAGGGACCCCTGTGTACACTGTCCCAGTTATTAGGGACCCCCGTGTACACTGTCCCAGTTATCAGGAACCCCGCGTGCACACTGTCCCAGTTATCAGGAACCCCGTGTACACTGTCCCAGTTATCAGGAACCCCCCCGTGTACACTGTCCCAGTTATCAGGTACCCCTCGCACACTGTCCCAGTTATCAGGTACCCCTCGGCACACTGTCCCAGTTATCAGGGACCCCTGTGTACACTGTCCCAGTTATCAGGGACCCCTGTGTACACTGTCCCAGTTATCAGGGACCCCTGTGTACACTGTCCCAGTTATCAGGGACCCCCATGCACACTGTCCCAGTTATCAGGGACCCCTGTGTACACTATCCCAGTTATCAGGGACCCCCGTGTACACTGTCCCATTTATCAGGAACCCCTGTGCACACTGTCCCAGTTATCAGGGACCCCGTGTACACTGTCCCCGTTATTAGGGACCCCCATGCACACTGTCCCAGTTATCAGGGATCCCCGTGCACACTGTCCCATTTATCAGGGATCCCCGTGCACACTGTCCCATTTATCAGGGATCCCCGTGCACACTGTCCCAGTTATCAGGGATCCCCGTGCACACTATCCCAGGTATCAGCATGGTCCCTTGTACGCTGACTCAGTTATTAGGGACCTGCGTGTACACTGTCCCATTTATCAGTGACCCCCGTGCACACTGTCCCAGTTATCAGGAACACCCGCGTACACTGTCCCAGTTATCGGGAACCCCTGTGTATACTGACCCTATTCTCAGGGACCCCCGTGCACACTGTCCCTGTTATCAGGAACCCCCCCCCCCCCGTGTACACTGTCCCAGTTATCAGGTACCCCTCGGCACACTGTCCCAGTTATCAGTATTCCCTGTCAACACTGTCCCATTTATCAGGACCCCCATGCACATTGTCCCAGTTATCAGGGTGCCCCGTGCACACTGTCCCAGTTATTAGGGACCCCCATGCACACAGTCCCAGTTATTAGGAACCCCCGTGCCCACTGACCCATTTATCAAGAACCCCGTGTACACTGTCCCAGTTATCACGAACCCGCGTGCACACTGTCCCAGTTATCAGGAACACCCGTGCACACTGTCCCAGTTATCAGGAACACCCGTGCACACTGTCCCAGTTATCAGTATTCCCTGTCAACACTGTCCCAGTTATCAGGGACCCCCGTGTACACTGTCCCAGATATTAGGGAGCCCCGTGCACACTGTCCCAGTTATCAGGGACCCCTGTGTACACTGTCCCAGTTATCAGGAACTGCCTTGCACACTGTCCCAGTTATCAGGGACCCCTGTGTACACTGTCCCAGTTATCAGGGACCCCCGTGTACACTGTCCCAGTTATCAGGAACCCCCGTGCACACTGTCCCAGTTATCAGGAACCCCCGTGCACACTGTCCCAGTTATCAGGGACCCCCGTGCACACTGTCCCAGATATGAGGGAGCCCCGTGCTCACTGTCCCAGTTATCAGGGACCCCTGTGTACACTGTCCCAGTTATCAGGAACCCACGTCCACACTGTCCCAGTTATCAGGGACCCCTATGTACACTGTCCCAGTTATCAGGAACTGCCTTGCACACTGTCCTAGTTATCAGGTACCCCTCGGCACACTGTCCCAGTTATCAGGATCCCCTGTGTACACTGTCCCAGTTATTAGGGACCCCCGTGTACACTGTCCCAGTTATCAGGGACCCCCGTGTACACTGTCCCAGTTATCAGGGACCCCCGTGCACACTGTCCCAGTTATCAGGGACCCCCGTGTACACTGTCCCAGTTATCATGGACCCCCGTGCACACTGTCCCAGTTATCATGGACCCCCGTGCACACTGTCCCAGTTATCAGGGACCCCCGTGCACACTGTCCCATTTATCAGGGATCCCCGTGCACACTGTCCCAGTTATCAGGAACCCCCGTGCACGCTGCCCCAGTTATCAGGCACCCGTTTACACTGTCCCAGTTATCAGGGTGCCCCATGTACACTGTCCCAGTTATCAGGAACCCGCGTTCAGCCTGTCCCAGTTATCAGTGGACCCCTGTGTACACTGTCCCAGTTATCAGGAACCCCCGTGCACGCTGTCCCAGTTATCAGGGTGCCCCATGTAAACTGTCCCAGTTATCAGGAACCCACGTTCACCCTGTCCCAGTTATCAGGGTCCCCTGTGTACAGTGTCCCAGATATCAGGAGCCCCTGTGTACACTGTCCCAGTTATCAGGGACCCCCGTGTACATTGTCCCAGTTATCAGGGACCCCCGTGTACACTGTCCCAGTTATCAGGGACCCCTGTGTACACTGTCCCAATTATCAGGGACCCCCGTTTACACTGTCCCAGTTATCAGGGACCCCCGTGTACACTGTCCCAGTTATCAGGAACCCCCGTGAACACTGTCCCAGTTATCAGGGATCCTCCGTGTACACTGTCCCAGTTATCAGGGACCCCCGTGTACACTGTCCCAGTTATCAGTATTTCCTGTCAACACTGTCCCAGTTATCAGGAACCCCTGTGTACACTGTCCCAGTTATCAGGATGCCCTCTGTACACTGTCCCAGTTATTAGGGACCCCTGTGCACATTGTCCCAGTTATCAGGAACCCACATGTACACTGCCCCAGTTATCAGGAACCCCCGTTTACACTGTCCCAGTTATCAGGGTCCCCCATGTACACTGTCCCAGTTATCAGGATCCCCCGTGCACGCTGTCCCAGTTATTAGGAACCCGCGTTCACCCTGTCCCAGTTATCAGGGTCCCCTGTGTACAGTGTCCCAGATATCAGGAGCCCCTGTGTACACTGTCCCAGTTATCAGGGACCCCCGTGTACACTGTCCCAGTTATCAGCAACCCCTGTGAACACTGTCCCAGTTATCAGGGTCCCCCGCGTGCACTGTCCCAGTTATCAGGAACCCACGAGTACACTGTCCCAATTATTAGGGACCTTCGTGCACACTGACCCATTTATCAAGAACCCCGTGTACACTGTCCCAGTTATCACGAACCCGCGTTCAGCCTTTCCCAGTTATCAGTATTCCCTGTCAACACTGTCCCAGTTATCAGGGTCCCCCGTGCACACTGTCCCAGTTATCAGGGTCCCCCATGTACACTGTCCCCAGTTATCAGGGACCCCCGTTTACACTGTCCCAGTTATCAGTGGACCCCTGTGTACACTGTCCCAGTTATCAGGAACCCCCGTGCACGCTGTCCCAGTTATCAGGAACCCACGTTCACCCTGTCCCAGTTATCAGGGTCCCCTGTATACAATGTCCCAGATATCAGGAGCCCCTGTGTACACTGTCCCAGTTATCAGGGACCCCCGTGTACATTGTCCCAGTTATCAGGAACCCCTGTGAACACTGTCCCAGTTATCAGGGTCCCCCGCGTACATTGTCCCAGTTATCAGGAACCGCCATGTACACTGTCCCAGTTATCAGGATGCCCTCTGTGCACTGTCCCAGTTATCAGGAACCCCTGTGAACACTCTCCCAGTTATCAGGGTCGCCCGCGTACATTGTCCCAGTTATCAGGAACCCCCGTGTACACTGTCCCAGTTATCAGGAACACCCACGTACACTGTCCCAGTTATTGGGAACCCCTGTGTATACTGACCCTATTATCAGGGACCCCCGTGTACACTGTCCCAGTTATCAGGGTGCCCCATGTACACTGTCCCAGTTATCAGGGACCCCCGTGTACACTGTCCCAGTTATCAGGAACACCCACGTACACTGTCCCAGTTATTGGGAACCCCTGTGTATACTGACCCTATTATCAGGGACCCCGTGCACACTGTCCCAGTTATCAGGGACCCCCGTGTACACTGTCCCATTTATCAAGAACCCGCGTGCACACTGTCCCAGTTATCAGGAACCCCCCAGCATGCTGTCCCAGTTATCAGGAACCTGCGTGCACACTGTCCCAGTTATCAGGAACCCGCGTGCACACTGTCCCAGTTATCAGGAACCCCCGTGTACGCTGTCCCGGTTATCAGGAACCCGCGTGCACACTGTCCCGGTTATCAGGAACCCCCGTGTACACTGTCCCAGTTATCAGGAACCCCCGTGTACACTGTCCCAGTTATCAGGAACCCCCCCGTGCACACTGTCCCAGTTATCAGGAACCCCCGTGTACACTGTCCCAGTTATCAGGGACCCCCATGCACACTGTCCCAGTTATCAGGGACCCCTGTGTACACTGTCCCATTTATCAGGAACCCCCGTGTACACTGTCCCAGTTATCAGGGACCCCGTGTACACTGTCCCAGTTATCAAGAACCCCGTGTACACTGTCCCAGTTATCAGGAACCCACGTGCACACTGTCCCAGTTATCAGTATTCCCTGTCAACACTGTCCCAGTTATCAGGGACCCCCGTGTACACTGTCCCAGTTATCAGGTACCCCTCGGCACACTGTCCCAGTTATCAGGATCCCCTGTGTACACTGTCCCAGTTATTAGGGACCCCCATGCACACTGTCCCAGTTATCAGGGACCCCCGTGTACACTGTCCCATTTATCAGGAACTCCCGTGCACACTGTCCCAGTTATCAGGAACCCGCGTGCACACTGTCCCAGTTATCAGGAACCCCCGTGCACACTGTCCCAGTTATCAGGAACCCCCGTGTACACTGTCCCAGTTATCAGGGTCCCCCGTTTACACTGTCCCAGTTATCAGGGTCCCCCATGTACACTGTCCCCAGTTATCAGGGACCCCCGTTTACACTGTCCCAGTTATCAGTGGACCCCTGTGTACACTGTCCCAGTTATCAGGAACCCCCGTGCACGCTGTCCCAGTTATCAGGAACCCCCGTGCACACTGTCCCAGTTATCAGGAACCCCCGTGTACACTGTCCCAGTTATCAGGAACCCGTGTGCACACTGTCCCAGTTATCAGTGGACCCCCGTGCACACTGTCCCAGTTATCAGGAACCCCCGTGTACACTGTCCCAGTTATCAGGAACCCCCGTGTACACTGTCCCAGTTATCAGGAACCCCTGTGTACACTGTCCCAGTTATCGGGAACCCCTGTGTACACTGTCCCAGTTATCAGGAACTGCCTTGCACACTGTCCCATTTATCAGGGACCCCCGTGCACACTGTCCCAGTTATCAGTATTCCCTGTCAACACTGTCCCATTTATCAGGGATCCCCGTGCACACTGTCCCATTTATCAGGGATCCCCGTGCACACTCTCCCAGGTATCAGCGTGGTCCCGTGTACACTGACTCAGTTATTAGGGACCTGCGTGTACACTGTCCCATTTATCAGGGACCCCCGTGCACACTGTCCCATTTATCAGGGACCCCCGTGCACACTGTCCCAGTTATCAGGGACCCCTGTGTACACTGTCCCAGTTATCAGGAACTGCCTTGCACACTGTCCCAGTTATCAGGTACCCCTCGGGACACTGTCCCAGTTATCAGGAATCCCCGTGCACACTGTCCCATTCATCAGGGATCCCCGTGCACACTGTCCCAGGTATCAGCGTAGTCCCGTGTACACTGACTCAGTTATTAGGGACCTGCGTGTGCACTGTCCCATTTATCAGGGACCCCCGTGCACACTGTCCCAGTTATCAGGGACCCCGTGTACACTGTCCCAGTTATCGGGAACCCCTGTGTATACTGTCCCATTTATCAGGGACCCCCGTGCACACTGTCCCAGTTATCAGGGACCCCTGTGCACACTGTCCCATTTATCAGGGACCCTCGTGCACACTGTCCCAGTTATCAGGGACACCCGCGTACACTGTCCCAGTTATCGGGAACCCCTGTGTATACTGTCCCTATTCTCAGGGACCCCGTGCACACTGTCCCAGTTATCAGGAACCCCTGTGTACACTGTCCCAGTTATCAGGAACCCCCGTGCACACTGTCCCATTTATCAGGAACCCCCGTGCACACTGTCCCAGTTATCACGAACCCGCGTGCACACTGTCCCAGTTAGCAGGGACCCCTGTGTACACTGTCCCAGTTATTAGGGACCCCCATGCACACTGTCCCAGTTATCAGGGACCCCCGTGTACACTGTCCCATTTATCAGGAACCCCCGTGCACACTGTCCCAGTTATCAGGAACCCGCGTGCACACTGTCCCAGTTATCAGGAACCCCCGTGCACACTGTCCCAGTCATCATGGACCCCCGTGCACACTGTCCCAGTTATCAGGAACCCCTGTGCACACTGTCCCAGTCATCAGGAACCCCCGTGCACACTGTCCCAGTTATCAGGAACCCCCGTGCACACTGTCCCAGTTATCAGGAACCCTCGTGTACACTGTCCCAGTTATCAGGGACCCCCGTGTACACTGTCCCAGTTATCAGGATCCCCTTGTACACTGTCCCAGTTATCAGGATCCCTTTGTACACTGTCCCAGTTATCAGGAACCTGCGTGCATACTGTCCCAGTTATCAGGGTGCCCCGTGTACATTGTCCCAGTTATTAGGGACCCCAGTGAACACTGTCCCAGTTATCAGGAACTGCCTTGCCCACTGTCCCATTTATCAGGGACCCCCGTGTACACTGTCCCAGTTATCAGGGCCCCCTCACACTGTCCCATTTATCAGGGATCCCCTTGTACACTGTCCCAGTTATCAGGAACCTGCGTGCACACTGTCCCAGTTGTCAGGAACTCGTGCCCACCCTGTCCCAGTTATCAGGAATCCCTGTGAACACTGTACCAGTTATCAGGGTCCCCCGCGTACATTGTCCCAGTTATCAGGAGCTGCCATGTACACTGTCCCAGTTATCAGGAACCCCTCTGTACACTGTCCCAGTTATTAGGGACCCCCGTGTACACTGTCCCATTTATCAGGAACCCCCGTGCACATTGTCCCAGTTGTCAGGAACCCCACGGCACACTGTCCCAGTTATCAGGGTCCCCCGTGTACACTGTCCCAGTAATCAGGAACCCCCCACCCCACCGTGTACACTGTCCCAGTAATCAGGGTCCCCCATTCACGCTGTCCCAGTTATCAGGGTCTTCCATGTACACTGTCCCCGTTATCAGGAACCCCCGTGTACACTCTCCCAGTTATCAGGAACCCCCGTGTACACTGTCCCAGTTATCAGGGACCCCCGTGTACACTGTCCCAGTTATCAGGGTCCCTCGCGTACATTGTCCCAGTTATCAGGAACCCCTTTGTATACTGACTCTCTTATCAGGGACCCCCGTGCACACTGTCCCAGTTATCAGGGGCCCCGGTGACCCTTATCCTGGACTCCATGTACACCATCCCAGTGATGTCTATCTGGGTCTCTGTGTTCACCGTCCCGGTGACGGTTATCCGAGACTCTGTGTACACCGTCCCGGTGACGGTTATCCGTGACTCTGTGTACACCGTCCCGGTGACGGTTATCCAAGACTCTGTGTACACCATCCCGGTGACGGTTATTCATATCTCTGTGTACACTGTCCCGGTGACGGTTATTCATGACTCTGTGTACACCGTCCCGGTGACGGTTATCCGAGACTCTGTGTACACCGTCCCGGTGACGGTTATCCGAGACTCTGTGTACACCGTCCCGGTGACGGTTATCCGAGACTTTGTGTACACCGTCCCGGTGGCGGTTATCCAGAACTCTGTGTACACCGTCCCGGTGACGGTTATCCGAGACTCTGTGTACACCGTCCTGGTGACGGTTATCCGAGACTCTGTGTACACCGTCCCGGTGACGGTTATCCAAGACTCTGTGTACACCGTCCCGGTGACGGTTATTCATGACTCTGTGTACACGGTCCCGGTGACGGTTATCCGAGTGTCTGTGTACACAGTCCCAGTGACGGTTATCCGGGACTCTGTGTACACCGTCCCGGTGACGGTTATTCATGACTCTGTGTACACCATCCCGGTGACGGTTATCCGAGTGTCTGTGTACAATGTCCCGGTGATGGTTATCCGGGACTCTGTGTACACCATCCCGGTGACGGTTATCCAAGTGTCTGTGTACAATGTCCCGGTGACGGATATCCGAGACTCTGTGTACACCGTCCCGGTGACGGTTATCCATGACTCTGTGTACACCGTCCCGGTGACGGTTATCCATGACTCTGTGTACACCGTCCCGGTGACCCTTATCCGGGACTCTGTGTACACCGTCCCGGTGACCCTTATCCGGGACTCTGTGTACACCATCCCGGTGACGGTTATCCGTGACTCTGTGTACACCGTCCCGGTGACGGTTATCCGAGTGTCTGTGTACACCGTCCCGGTGACGGTTATCCGAGTCTCTGTGTACACTGTCCCAGTGACGGTTATCCGGGACTCTGTGTACACCGTCCCGGTGACCC
Source organism: Chiloscyllium punctatum (assembly GCF_047496795.1). Classification (NCBI taxonomy): domain Eukaryota; kingdom Metazoa; phylum Chordata; class Chondrichthyes; order Orectolobiformes; family Hemiscylliidae; genus Chiloscyllium; species Chiloscyllium punctatum. The sequence goes on along the minus strand of NC_092772.1, from coordinate 61,673,395 downwards.
TTATCCGGGACTCTGTGTACACCGTCCCGGTGACCCTTATCCGGGACTCTGTGTACACCGTCCCGGTGACCCTTATCCGGGACTCTGTGTACACTGTCCCGGTGACGGTTATCCGGGACTCTGTGTACACCGTCCCGGTGACCCTTATCCGGGACTCTGTGTACACCGTCCCGGTGACGGTTATTCGTGACTCTGTGTACACTGTCCCGGTGTGTACACCGTCCCGGTGACGGTTATCCGTGACTCTGTGTACACCGTCCCGGTGACGGTTATCCGGGACTCCCTTTCACTGTGTGCTCTCCCACTGCGCCTGGCATTAATTCCACTCCAACCTGTTCTGTTCTGAGCTCTCAGTGCCCAGAGAAACTGCTGCTGCGATCGGAGGATGCTGTTCCTATCGATCCATCAGCTCTCGATGTGTTAGATAACCAACAGGGGAGCACATGCACTATTAGTCCAAACTGTCAGCTGCCTAAAGCTTCCCTTGGGATATTACCTCGATCAGCCCCCTTCCTTCCAATCCCCATGCCTGTGTGTTCATTTGCTGCACTCCCACACACACTCCCTTTCTGCCTTTTCCCCATCAATTGCGTCTCTATCTTTTCTGCACTGCATAACTCTTTGTCTGTCTTCATCGATTTCTCCATCTCTCTCTGTTTCGTTCTGTTTCCCCTCACTCCTAACTCTTTCTCTCTCTCTCTCTCCCCCTCTATTCTCCCTCACTCCAATCTATGTCTTTCTCTCGCTCTCCTCTCTATCTTTCTCTCTCTGTGCCCTATCCGTCACTAAAACTTACTCCATCCCTCCCACTAACGTTCTCTCTCTGGCTTTTTAGCCCTCTGTCTTTCTATTCCCCCCCCCCCCACACCCTCTCTATTTCTTTCTGCTTCTCTTCGATCTCTCTTGGAGTCCTGTTTACAAGTTTTACTCTACTTCTGACTCTCTGTTCCCAACCTCACTTTTCCATCTTTCTGCCACTCTCTCTTTAATCCCCACTTCCCTTCCTTTTGTGGCTCCCCTTTCTCCCTCTCCCTCTGTCTTAACCTGTCACTCTCTCCATCTGCGACCCTTCTTATTTTCCTCTGTTTGTGTGAGCTGTCTTTCTACACGACTCTCTTTCTTTCTCCCCTTTCGTTCTGTCTGTCATTGAGCCCTCTCCAACGCCTTCTGCTTCTCTCACTCCATCACAGTCTCTTTCTGTTCTTTGATTTCTGTTTATTTTTTTTTTCCCAATGGATGTGGGTGTTGCTGGATGGGCGGGCATTTATTGCCTGTCCCTGACTGTCCTGTAGGAGGCACTGCAGTTCATCTGGTGTTGGGACCCACATGGCATTGTCAGGACTCAGACCCAGCCACACCGAAGGTACAGCAATACATTTCCACGTCAGGGGTTTGAAGGGGAACCTGCAGGAGGGGGGGCTGGTGTTCCCATGTATCTGCTGCCGTTATCCTTCTAGATGGAAGTGGTTGTACATTGGGAAGATGCTGTCTCAGGATCTTGGGGGAGTTTCTGCTGTGCCTGTTGTAGATGGGACACACTGCTGCTACTGAGCGTCGGTGGGGGATGTTTGTGGGTGTGGGGCCAATCAAGCAGAGGGGCTGCTTTGTCCCTGGTTGGTGTCGAGGTTCTTGAGTGTTGTTGGAGCTGCCCCCCCCTCATCCAGGGGCAAGTGGGGAGTATTCCCTCACCCTCCTGACTTGTGCCTTGTGGGACCGGCTTTGGGGGGAGTCAGGAGGTCAGTCACTCGCTGCAGGATTCCCAGCCTCTGAGCTGCTCTTGGAGTCGCTGTGATTATGTGGTGGGTCCAGTGGAGTTTCTGGTCAATGGTAACCCCCATTCATGGCGATGCTGGGGGGGTTCAGTGATGGTAACGCCATTGAACGTCAAGGTTCGGTGGTTAGATTGACTCTGATTGGTGACAGTTACATCCTGGCCTCTGTGTGGTGTGTCTGTAACCTGGAGAGTGCCCAGATCTTGTTGCATTTGGACCCAGACTCCCTCAGTGTCTGAGTCATCGTGAATGGGGCTGAACGCTCGGCAATCCTCAGCGAACATCCCCATCTCTGACCTTATGGCGGAGGGTAGGTCACTGATGAAGCAGTTGGAGATGGTTGGGCCTGGGACACTCCCCTGAGGAGCTCCTGCAGAGATGGTCTGGAGCAGAGGGGACTGACCCTCCACCAACCACCTCCCTCTGTGTGTGTCAGGTATAACTCCAACCAGCAGAGAGTGTGCCCCCCTGATACCCACTGATCCCAGTTTGGCCAGGGCTCCGTGATGCCACACTCGGCCGAATGCAGCCTTGATGCCAAGGGCTGTCCCTCTCCCCTTCCCCTCTGGAATTCCACTCTTTTGTCCATGTTTGAGCCAAGGCTGTAATGAGGTCAGGAGCTGAGTGACCCTGGGGGACCCCAAACTGGGCGTCACTGAGCAGGTTATTGCTGAGCGGGTGCTGTTTGATCGCACTGTTAATGTCACCTTCCATCACTTCACTGATGACCGAGTGGAGACTGATGGGGGCGGTAATTGGCCGGGTTGGATTTGCCCTGCTTTTCATGTCCAGGACATACCCGGGCAATTTTCCACTCTGTCAGATAGGTGCCAGGGTTGGCACTGAACTGGAACAGCTTGGTGAGGGCAGCAGCAAGTTCAGGAGCCCAGGTCTCTGTCTCCTCTTTCGATCACTCTCACTTCATCTCCTCTTTCTCTGTCTCTCTTTCCCTCTCTTCCCTAGCCTTATCAATCACTCAATGTTTGTTGCATATTTTCTTTTTCTCTCTTATCTCTTTCTGTCTGGCACTGTCTCTCTATCTCCTTCTCTCCCCCCCAACATTTTCTTTCTCTCTTCTGTCCATCTTTATGCCTTCTTTATTTCATTCCATCTCTCACCCACTCTCCCTTTCCTCTAACACTCTCTGTCTCCTTTGTTTCTGTCATTGTGCCTTATCTTTCTATCTCCCTCCCTCTTTTTGTATGTCTGCTGTCTCTGTCTCTCTCCCTGTTTCCCCTAAAATGTGTGTTCTCACTCACTTTATGTCTCTCTCCTTCCCTCCCTCTCCTCGAACACACACTCTCTGTTTATCATTGTGCCCTCTCTACCTCTTTCTCTCTGTGCCATGTAACCTGTTCTGTCTCTCTCTCTCTCTCTCTCTCTTCCCCCCCCACCCCACCAACACCCTCGCTTTCTCTACCTCTGTCTCTCTCGCTCCTCTAACCCTCTACATCTCTCTCTCTCTCATCTCTCTCTCTCTCATCTCTCTCTCATTGTGCCCTCTAACCTGTTCTGTCTCTCTCATTCTGTCTCGGCCTCTCTCTCCTCCAACACCCTCTGTATTTATCATTCTGCCCTCTCTACCTCTCTTTCTGTCTCTCTCCTCTAACGCACTCTCTCTATCATTGTTTCCTCTAGCCCGTTTTGTGTCTCTCTCTCTCTCTCTCTCTCCTCTAACACCCCCACTATTTATCATTGTCTCTCTCTCTCTCTCTCTCTCTCTCTCTCTCTCCTCTAACACCCCCACTATTTATCATTGTGCCCTTTTCTCTCTCTCTCTCTCTCTCTCTCTCTCTCTTTCTCTCTATCCCTCCCCCGGTCTGTCTCTCTCATTCTGTCTAGGCCTCTCTCTCCTCTAACACCCTCTCTATTTATCATTGTACCCTCTCTCCCTCTTTCTGTCTCTCTCACTGTCTCCGTCCTGTAACACACACACATCATTGTGCGCTTTAACTCACACTTTCTTGGTCTCTCTTCTCTAACACACTCTCTTGTTTATCATTGTGCTCTCTATCTCTTTCTGTCTCTCTCTTCCCCCCCACCATTCTTTCCTTTCCTCCCCTTGCCCCTCTCTCTCTCTCTCTCTCTCTCTCTCTCTCTCTCTCCCTCCTCACTGCTGCTGGGTTCAACTAAAGTGGTGGCGTGAAAATCGATTGGAGAGATAGAAGCTGCCTAGGCCAGGAACGGTTCTTGTCAAAATAATTTATTGCACTCATCCTGGCTGATCGATGGTTTGAATTAGCAAAGCTCCCTTGCTTTAATATTTACCTCTCCGTCGCACTGTAATCTAAATTTTAATTGATTTGGACACAGGGACGCTATAGTGACTTGACTTTGTTTGTGGGGGGGGGAGAGCGCCTTTTGACCGACAACAGAAAAAAGCTGCACCTAACAGGAACCCCCCCCCCCACCAAAAAAAAACAACAACACAGATTCAGGACAATCCTGTGTTGGAGTGGTTGTCAGATCTCAGGTGACAGAGAGAGAGAGATCAACAGATCGCCAACCCCACAGGAGCGAAATCACAATTGGAGGCACAGTGGTCAGCACTGCTGCCTCACAGCGGCAGAGACCCGGGTTCAATTCCCACCTCAGGCGACTGACTGTGTGGAGTTTGCACGTTCTCCCCGTGTCTGCGTGGGTTTCCTCCGGGTGCTCCGGTTTCCTCCCACAGTCCAAAAATGTGCAGGTCAGGTGAATTGGCCACGCTAAGTTGCCCGTAGTGTTAGGTAAGGGGTAGATGTAGGGGTATGGGTGGGTTGCGCTTCGACGGGGCGGTGTGGACTTGTTGGGCCGAAGGGCCTGTTTCCACACTGTAAGTAATCTAATCTAAAAAAAGAAAGGGTGAAGCAGGGACAACAGTGAATTGAAAGCTCCCTCACATAGCCGAATAGTTCCAGGGACAGCTGTGCTATCAATGCGGGGTGGGTGGGGTGGGGGTGGGGGGGGAGAAGAGACAAAGAAACATACACAGGAAAGAAAAAAGGAGATTGACTCGTGTAGGCCAAGTCATGGATTGGAAGGAGAGCAGAAAGTGAGTGCAAGTTAGGCCATTCGGCCCATCGAATCCACTCCACCATTCGACTTCTTCATTTCAACTCTACTGACCTGCCCTCTCCCCGTCGCCCTTAATTTGGACATGACGGAGGACCCAGCCCCCTGCAGAACCGCCCAGTTTTGTTTCCTGCGTGCGATTTGCTCAGATCCCCGACTCCCCTCCGTCCCTTGCTCCCTGTTCCATGAGTGGACGCCCCCCCCACCCCTTCCAACTCCCAGACGGCCGACCGTGACACAAGGTAGGCAGGTAAGGAAGAGGGCACCAAGAGGCAGGTAAACGGCAAGGGTACCCCACACAGTGACAGGAGGGAAAGACGAGCGACAGGTAGCAACAGGCAAACTGACAACCAACAGATAAACAGCGCACAGGCCGAGACCTCATGAACAAGCAAACAGCACTGTGATAAACAGTCCATTGGCGAGGGAGAAAGGTCCCCGGAAGATAAAGTTAAATAAAAAATCAAGCAATGCCAGGTTATAGTCCAACAAGTTTATTTGGAAGCTCTGGTGCTGCTCTTTCATCAGGTGGTTATAAGATCCATCCTCCACAATCTCATCTGTGATCTTAACCTTCACAACCACCTCTCGAAGGAGCAGCGCTCCGAAAGCTAGTGCTTCCAAATAAACCCAGTGTTGTGTGGTTTTGAACTTGGTCCAGCCCAACACCAGGGTCTCCAAATCACGCCCAGGAAGGTAAGTATTGTGCAGACAAACCACAGACAGGTTTTAAAAAAAATACACAGGCAAGAGAGAGAGAGACACACACACACAGGATGGTAGGCATCAGGCAGACAGACAACAGGCTGCCCGATAAACAACACACAGGCAGACAGACAACAGGCTGCCCGATAAACAGCACACAGCTCGACAAGCAATGCACAAATCCGCAACAGACGTACAAACAGGAAGATCAACAGGCACTTAAACAACAGGCAGATAGACAACAGGCAATGAAACAAAACACAGACAAACAGCAGCGAGCGAAACCACGGACAGACAAACCAGCAGGCCCACGAATAAACAGTGTACAGGCAGAAAAACAACAGACACTGCAGAAAAATACCAGCCTGGGAAACAAATCTTACCCGCACGCACATCAGAAAAAAACACAGGTCGTCAGGTGAACCGGACACTAGCAGAGTGAAGACGCATGCCCTGGATCAATAATTCGCAAGCAGACAGACAGCACACGCAGATGGATAAGGAGCACAGAACACACAAACGATGCACAGATAATAAACACTGCAATCAGAGGCTCGACACAACACACATGCAGGGAGATAGACAGATAAACGATACCTGTACCACACACGCACACGCACACACACAGACACACGCACACACACGCATACAGACACACGCGCACACACACGCACACACAGACACACATACACTGACACAGACACACACAGACAGACACATGCACACACACACACGCGCACACACAGACACACGCACACACGTGCATACAGACACACATACACAGACACACACAGACAGAAACACGCACACACACACACAGACAGACACACGCACACACACGCACACACAGACACATGCGCATACAGACACACATACACCGACACAGACACACGCACACAGACACACATACACAGACACACGCACACACACATAGACACACAGACACAGACACAGACACACACAGACGCACGCACACACAGACACACAGCGCACACACACACACACACACAAATGCACACACACACACACACACACACATAAATAAGCTACTAGAAAATTAAGTAGCACAGAGAACATAGATAAGCAATACCTACACTTACTGGTGAGTAACATATATCAGGCAGATAAACAGCACTCCGAAATAAGCACTGTAGACATAGATAAATATTATAAATATGCAGACATACCAGCCAAACAATTAAGCAACATGTACAGTGGTGAGGTAACTTGCAGAGAAACAGCATCCAACAGGTAAACAGCACACACACAGGCACATAATCAGAACACACAGACAAACTGTACATTGACAGGCAAACCATACACCCAGAAGCTTGTAAGCAATGAGCACAGAGGCAGGTAGGCAGCACACACATGGTGGCATACACTGGACCAACAGGCAGCTAAACTACACATGGACAAACAAGACAGGCTGATACAGAACACAGGCTGATACAGAGAAGTAACACAGACAGATAAGCAAACACACTGGCAGAACATAAATAACTAACAAATTGTAACAATAGACAAACATGCAAACAATATACGCATGCAGGTGAGCAATTCACTTACAGATAAGTGAACAAAACATAAATTGGAAGATAACATGCCCAGACAGACGAACAGCACAACTACCAATAGATAAATACCAAAGAACCCAGAAGGTTAAGCGACACACAAACAAATTGTCAATGCCCAGAAAAATGAGCAACACACACAGACTGCAAACTCGAAGCAAAACAATCTCGCTCCCAGATTAAAGCAACAGGCAGAAATAAGCTCAAACAGTTAAGAAACCTGAGCACAGAGCTAAGCAACAAACCTCAAACATGCACAAATACACACACACACACAGACACGTGGAGAAAGAACGTGCACAGATAGACATCATAGGCACAGGCAGATAAACAAGAATGCAGAGCGATAAATGAAGGAGGAAGGTAAAACTGAGACCGACACACACACATTGGTAAACAATAGAATTGGAGGATGATTAACAACACACACAGACTGATCAACAGTAGGTGGACAGTTAAACAAAACAGGGAGATCAGTAACAAATATATAGAGACAACAACACACAAACAGATTAACAGCAGAAACAAAGATAAATGCCGTGCAAAATAATCAATTCACAGAGAAGGCTAAGCATTAGTCCACAGTTGTAAATAATGCACAGTCAGATAGCTAACGAAGTAACACAAATAGAAAATAACAGGTAAACAACACAGACTATAGATAAATGAGAAACATATATAAACAGATCATAGGAATGCACAAAACACAAACACACATAGATAAGCAATGCATACTCACAGACACATTAACGCCCGCACACAGGTAACCCCACACACAGCGAAATAATACACACTCAAACAGATGAACACACAGATAAGCAATACACGCTCACAGCCTGAATAACACAATTATAAAGAATGCGCAGGGAGAAGCACAACACCCATGGAGAGATTAACAACAGCACACACAAATAATCAACACACATTGGTAAGTCATAAGCAGATTTCGACAACTCACGTTCACAGACGGACAAATGCAAAGAGAGACGATAAACAGGACTTGCATGGAGGTGGGCAAACCAGACAGAAACAGGCCATTATCAACGACAGATCACAAACACACAAAGTTTAAGAACAGAAAGTACACGGATATGGTCTACACTAACTAATGCTGAAAATGAAGGAGTGAAATTAGCGAGAGAGCTCTCACAGAGTGTGGTTATGGTCAGAGCAGGTTATACGGCAATCTCTGCACTGTAACCACTTCCCAGTTTTAGAACATAGAAAAGCACAGCACAGAACAGGCCCTTTGGCCCACAATGTTGTGCCGAGGGTTAATCCTAATGTAAAAGCAAATAACTTCACCCACGCACCCCTCAACTATGTCCATGTGCATGTCCAGCAGTAGCTAAAATGTCCCCAGTAACTCTGCTTCCACCACCACCGCTGGCAACGCATCCCATTTTGTAAGTTGTTTTGAGTCAATTTAATCATGTATCCAGTGAACAGATCTCCCCCTCTTTATTTTCCCCCACATTCTCCGTTCTGTGATATTTTTGTTATTTCTCCATCTCTGTCTAGTCACGTACGCATGCACGTTTCTCCGTACCACAACTTGATGACTTCACCAGGCTGGCACAGCCAGGGGAGCACCAAGGTGCTACACAGTCGGAGGTGCAGTGTCTCGGATGAGGCGTTACCCTCCCTCTCAGGTGGATGTAAAAGACACTCACACCGGTATTTTTGAAGGGGAGCATGTACCTTGGGGGGCTGGTCGTGGGCGGGATGGGTGGGGGAGAGCCGTCTGCAAAGCGTCTACCCCCAAACTCCCAGCCTGCTGTATGCCCTGCACGATACTGGGATCTTGCTGTCTGTAAATTGCCTACTCCACAAGTTGACCAGAGGACGGCATTGGCTTTAGAGTGCTTTGGAGGTGAAGGAGAGGGCTAGAGGAAGGAGCTTTCCCCTCCTTATTTTTGTTCTTTCCACCATCCGTCTAATTCCTCTCTGTTCATCTCTCGGTTTTTGCTCTCCACATCATAGCCCGTCAACTGTTTCATCCATCAATTACAGCTTTTCGTATTTTCTGACCATTCCTTCTATTTATCCACTCATTCTGTCTTTGTCTGTCCATTTCACCTCACGGAACGCATTAGAATCTCTTATGAAAAGAGAATGGTTCATCTTCTGTCTCTTTTCATTACTTTGTCAACAACTCTATTCTCCTTCTAGCGTTCACCAAACAAAATTACTCAAAAATAGCAGTCATTACTAATGGCTGTTTTTCATGTCAAATCCTTGTCAGGAGCTCAGAGCCGTAGTCAATGAAATGTAATAAACTTCAGAAGGGTCCAGAAAGAGGAATCAATTCCAATTGCCACACGTACGGTTTAATTCACCGTTTTCCTGGAATAAATGGGATAATATTTAACTGTTTGCGTGGTGCGGAATCTAGATGCGAGTTCGGGGGAACGGAGTGGGGGGGGGGCGGTGGAAGGGGGGAGGGAGCAGCAGTTGAGAGAGAACGTGTCTGCCATGTTAAGCAGCTCGCTGACAGCAGCTGGAAATACGCACCAGGAATTGTAACAGCTCATGCCCGAAGAGACCCACGATAAGAATGGGACTATTACGCCGGCAGCAAGACGCAGTGAGTCCCGCTACTGACGTCGTGCGAATCGGACATGGGGTGACAATTCAGGGAAGGCGTGACTTTTTTTTTTGTTCTTGCGGGCATCTTGCGCGGGCACCTCGGAGGTAATCTCCGCCTCCGCCTCTCCCCTCCGTGTTGACAAGGGGCTGAATTCCGTCCGCAGGACCCCTCTGACAGACGGAAAGCGACTGTCGGGAGGCGCGGCTGTCGCTAAGACAAACAAAAAGCCCTCCAAAAGCAGCTCATTCACGGGCGTCTTAAAAGGAGAGCAGGTCACCCTCTCCTTGCTCACTCTGGGGGGGGGGTCCTCAATGTTATTCGGGTTTTGGAATTGTGTAGAAGTAACAGGGCTGTTGTCATGGGTAACTTTAACTTCCCTAATATTGATTGGAACCTACATGGTTCAAATATTTCGGATGGAACGGTTTTTGTCAGGGAGGGTTCCCCATGCAATATGTAGATAGGCCAACTAAAGGGGAGGCCATCTTGGATTGGGTGCTTGGCAACGAACCATGCCAAGTGTCACATCTCTCGGTGGGAAAACATTTCGGTGATAGTGATCACAACTCACTGACCTTTACCATAGTCACAGAGAGAGATAAGAGCAGATGGTATGGGAAATTTAATTCATTGAGGGGGGAGGGGGAATTACTATTAGGTAGGAACTGGAGCACCTAAATTGGGAACAGATGTTCTCAGGGAAATGCACAACATAAATGTGGAGGTTTGTCCCACTGAGGCAAGGAAGGGATGGGAGGGTGGGGGAACCTTGGCTGACAAGAGATGTGGAACATCTCGTCAGGAGGAAGAAGGAAGCTTACTTAAGGTTGGGGAGGCAAGGATCAGACAGGGCTCGTGAGGGTTACAAGGTGGCCAGGAAGGAACTGAAGAATGGACTTTGGAGAGCGAGGAGGAGACATGGAAAAGCTTTAGCGGGAAGGATTAAGAAAAATCCTGAGGCATTCTACACTTATGTGAGGAGCAAGAGGATGGCCAGAGTGAGGGTAGGGCTAATCAGGGGTAGTGGAGGGAGATTATGCCTGGAGTCAGTGGAGGTAGGGAAGGTCCTTAATGAAGACCTTGCTTCAGTATTCACTACAGAGGGAGATATTGATGTTTCTGAGGACAGGGTGAAACAGATCGATCTGCTTTTACAGGTTGATGTAAGGAAGGAGGATGTGCTGAAGATTTTGAAAAACAAGGGTGGATAAGTCCCTTGGGCCAGATGGGATATACCCATGGTTACTACGGGAAGTGAGGGAAGAGAGTGCTATGCCTTTGGCAATGATCATGTGTCCTCACTGTCAACTGGAGTAGTGCCAGATGATCAGAGGGTGAGCGCCACGGTGGCAGAGTGGTTAGCACTGCTGCCTCACAGCGCAGAGACCCGGGTTCAATTCCCGCCTCAGGCGACTGACTGTGTGGAGTTTGCACGTCCTCCCTGTGTCTGCGTGGGTTTCCTCCGGGTGCTCCGGTTTCCTCCCACAGTCCAAATGATGTGCAGGTTAGGGTGAATTGGCCGTGCTAAATTGCCCGTAGTGTTAGGTAAGGGGTAAATGTAGGGGTATTGGGTGGGTTGCGTTTCGGCGGGGCGGTGTGGACTTGTTGGGCCGAAGGGCCTGTTTCCACACTGTAAGTAATCTAATCTAATCTAAAGAAAAAATGTTATTCCCTTGTTCAAGTAAAGGAATAAGGGTAATCCTGGGAATTACAGAACAGTCAGTCTTATGTCTGTGGTGGACAAGGTATTGGAGAGGATTCTGAGAGACAGGATTTATAATTAATTGGAAAACCATAGTTTGATTAGTGATAGTCAGCATGGCTTTGTAATGCTTCACAAACCTTACTGAATTCTTTGAGGATGTGACAAAACATGCCAATGAAGGGAGAGCAGTGGATGTGGTGTATATGGATTTCAGCAAGGTGTTTGCTAAGGTTCCCCATGGTAGGCTCATTCAGAAAGTCAGGAGGCATGGGATACCGGGAAACCTGTTTGTCTGGATGCAGAATTGACTGGCCCATAGAAGACAGAGGGTGGCGGTAGATGGAAAGTATTCAGCCTGGAGCTGAGTGACCAGCCGGGTTCCGCAGGGATCAGTTCTGGGACCTCTGCTCTTTGTGATTTTTATAAATGACTTGGATGAGGAAGTGGAAGGGTGGGTTAGTAAGTTTGCCGATGACACGAAGGCTGGCGGAGTGGTGGATTAGTGTGGAGGGCCATTGTAAGCTGCAACGGGGCGTTGACAGGATGCAGGACCTGGGCTGAGAAGTGGCAGACGGAGTTCAACCTGGAAAAATGTGAAGTGACTCGCTTTGGAAGGTCGGATTTGAATGCAGATCATGGGGTTGAAGGCAGGATTCTTGGCAGTGTGGAGGAACAGAGGGATCTTGGCATCCACGTGGCTAGGATAAGGGAGGTAGCTTTAAATTGAGGGATGATAGAGGTAGATGTCAGAGGTAGTTTCTTTACTCAGAGAGTAGGAGGGGCGTGGAATGCCCTGCCTGCAACAATAGTATTGTATTGTTCTAGAACTGTATTGTTCTATGTTCTATGTTCTAATAGTAGACTCGCCAACTTTAAGGGCATTTAAATGGGCATTGGATAGGCATATGATCGAGAATGGAGTCTTGTGTAGTTTAGATGGGCATCAGACTGGTTTGACAGGTTGGTCCATTGAGGGCTGAAGGGCCTGTACTGCGCTGGAATGTTCTATGTTCTATATCTATAGACCCCTCAAAGTTGCCATCCAAGTTGGTAGGGTTGTTAAGAAGGTGAAAATGTGTTGCTGGAAAAGCGCAGCAGGTCAGGCAGCATCCAAGGAGCAGGAGAATCGACGTTTCAGGCATCAGCCCCCCCCCCCCCCCCGAAATGTCGATCCTCCTGCTCCTTGGATGCTGCCTGACCTGCTGCGCTTTTCCAGCGACACATTTTTCAGCTCAGATCTCCAGCATCTGCAGTCCTCACTTTCTCCTTGTTTAAGGAGGCGTATGGTGGGTTGGCTTTCAGTCACAGGGGATTGAGTTTAAGAGCCGTGAGGTTATGATGCAGCTCTACAGAGCCCTGGTTCGACCACAGCTGGAATATTGTGTTCAGTTCTGGTCACCTCATTCTCGGAAGGATGTGGAAGAGAGGGCGCGGAGGAGATTTCCCAGGACGCTGCCTGGACTGGGGGGGGCATGTCTTATGGAGAGAGGTTGAGGGAGCTAGGACTTTCCTCATTGGAGCGAAGGGTGAGAGGTGACTTGATAGAGGTGTACAAGATGTTGAGAGGCATGGGTAGAGTGGGTAGTCAAAGACATTTACCCAGGGCGGAAATGGCTATCATGAGGGGGGCATAATTTAAAGGGGATTGGAGGAAGGTTTCAGGGAGATGTCAGAGTTAGGTTCTTCACACAGCTGTGTGGAAGGCCCTGCCAGCGGTGGTAGTAGAGTCCGAGACATTAGGGACATTTAAGCGACTCCCGGATAGGCAAATGGGACATAGTGCAATAAACCGTATGGAGGTTAGCCTGGTCTTAAAGGCCGGCACAACATCGAGGGCCGCACGGCCTGTACTGTGCTGCACTGTTCAATGTTGTATATTCTATGTTCTTGGCACTCCCTTGGCGAGCAAGCCATTTTCTTTCACTTCGGATGCAGTGGAGGAGGTTCCAAGAGCGTTCCCAGGAATATTTTTTATTATTCATGTGGAGCTCAGAGGTCCGTGGTGTTCTGCAGGGATCAGTTATGGAACCTCTGCTCTTTATGATTTTTACAAGTGCTTGGATGAGGAAGTGGGAAGGTGGGTTAGTAAGTTTGCAACTGGCCGGGCCCGGCAGTTATCACCCCATCCCTAGTTGCCCCCTGCCCCGTTGAGAAGGTGGGGGTGAGCTGCCTTCTTGAACCAGGGATGGGCCCACAACGTACTTGGGGAGGGAACTCCAGGGTTCTGGCTCAGAGGCAGAAGGGTCAGTGATAGATTTCCGAGTCAGGATGGAGGGGAACTTGCAAGGGACGGTGCTCCCACGTACCTGCTGCCGTCATCCTTCTAGATGGAGGTGGTTGTACGTTTGGAAGGTGCTGTTTGAGGATCCGGGGTGGATTTCTGCAGTGCACCTTCTAGATGGTACACACTGCTGCTACTGAGCATCGGTGGGGGGAGGGACTGGGTGTTTGTGGGTATGGGGCCAATCCAGTGGGAGCCACTTTGTCCCTGGATGGTGTCGAGCTTCTTGAGTGTTGTTGGAGCTGGCCCCCATCCAGGGGCAAGTGGGGAGTATTCCATCGCACCCCTGACTTGTACCTTGTCAATGGCGGGATAGGTTTTGGGGGAGTTAGAAGGTGAGTCAGGATTCCTAGCCTCTGACCTTGCTTCAGTAGCCACTGTATTTCTTTTTAGATTGGATTAGATTCCTTTCCCGACAAGTGTGGAAACAGGCCCTTCGGCCCAACAAGTTCATACCGACCCTCCGAAGAGTAACCCACCCAGACTCCGACATTTACCCCTGACTAACGCACCTAACACTATGGGACAATTTAGCATGGCCAATCCACCCTAACCTACACATCCCTGGGCACTATGGGACAATTTAGCATGGCCAATCCACCCTAACCTGCAGATCCCTGAGCACTATGGGATAATTTAGCATGGCCAATCCACCCTAACCTCCACATTCCTGGGCACTATGGGACAATTTAGCATAGCCAATCCACCCTAACCTACACATCCCTGGGCACTATGGGACAATTTAGCACGCCCAATCCACCCTAACCTGCACATCCCTGGGCACTATGGGACAATTTAGCACGGTCAATCCACCCTAACCTGCACATCCCTGGGCACTATGGGACAATTTAGCATGGCCAATCCACCCTAACCTGCACATCCCTGGGCACTATGGGACAATTTAGTACGGCCAATCCACCCTAACCTACACATCCCTGGGCACTATGGGGCAATTTAGCATGGCCAATCCACCCTAACCTACACATCCCTGGACACTACGGGACAATTTAGCATGGCCAATCCACCCTAACCTGCACATCCCTGGACACTATGGGACAATTTAGCATGGCCAATCCACCCTAACCTGCACATCCCGGGGCACTATGGGACAATTTAGCATGGCCAATCCACCCTAACCTGCACATCCCTGGGCACTATGGGACAATTTAGCATAGCCAATCTTCCCTAACCTGTACATCCCTGGGCACTATGGGACAATTTAGCATAGCCAATCTTCCCTAACCTGCACATCTTTGGACTGTGGGAGGAAACCCACGCAGACACGGCGAGAATGTGCAAACTCCACACAGACAGTCGCCTGAGGAGGGAATTGAACCCGGGTCCCTGGCGTTGTGAGGCAGCAGTGCTAACCAATGAGCCACCATGGCATAATTTCTTTAAGCCATTCACAGGGTGAGGGTGTCCCTGGCTCGGCCAGCATTTATTACCAATCCCTAATTGCCCAGGGGGCAGTTCAGAGTCAACCACATTGCTGTGGGTCTGGAGTCACAAACAATTTCCTTCAGAGGCTTACAAAGTTATGAGGGGCATGGATTGGGTAAATAGACAAAGTCTAGGGTGGGGGTTTGCTCGCTGAGCTGTAGGTTTGATATCCAGACGTTTCATTACCTGGCTCGGTAACATCATCAGTGGTGACCTCCAAGTGAAGTGAAGCTGTTGTCTCCTGCTTTCTATTTATATCTTTCTCCTGGATGGGGTTCCTGGGGTTTGTGATGTCATTTCCTGTTTGTTTTCTGAGGGGTTGATAGATGGTATCGAGATCTATGTGTTTGTTTATGGCGTTGTGGTTGGAGTGCCAGGCCTCTAGGAATTCTCTGGCATGTCTTTGCTTAGCCTGTCCCAGGATAGATGTGTTGTCCCAGTCGAAATGGTGGGTTTTTTTCATCCATGTGTAGGGCTACGAGGGAGAGGGGGTCATGCCTTTTTGTGGCTAGCTGGTGTTCGTGTATCCTGGTGTAAACTTTCTTCCTGTTTGTCCTACGTAGTGTTTGTGACAGTCCTTGCATGGAATTTTGTAGATGACGTTGGTTTTGTCCATGGGATGTACTGGGTCTTTTAAGTTTGTTAGTTTTTGTTTGAGTGTGTTGGTGGGTTTGTGTGCTCCTAGGATTCTGAGGGGTCTTAGTAGTCTGGCTGTCATTTCTGAAACTTCTTTGATGTATGGTAAGGTGGTTAGGGTTTCTGGCTGTGTTTGGTCTGCTTGTCCTGGTTTGTTCTTGAGGAATCTGCGGTCTGTACTTTTTGAGTATCCATTCTTCTTGAATACATTGTACAGGTGGTTCTCCTCTGTCTTTTCCCCGGGGAGTCCAGAACAAGAGGGCATAGGTTTAGGGTGAGAGGGGAAAGAGATAAAAGAGACATAAGGGGCAGCTTTTTCACGCAGAGGGTGGTACGTGTCTGGAATGAGCTGCCAGGGGAAGTGTTGGAGGCTGGTACAATTGCAACATTTAAAAGGAATATGAATAGGAAGGGCTATGGGCCGGGTGCTGGCAAATGGGACTAGATTGGGTTGGGATATCTGGTCGGCGTGGGCAGGTTGACCAAAGGGTCTGTTTCCGTGCTGTATATCTCTATGACTTAAATGGGGTTTTCCCTGTCAAACGATTCATGGTCACCCTGAGGGTCTTAATTATAGATTTTTGACCAACTTCGAATTCCACCGCCCATTGCAGTGGAGATTCGAACCTGAGTCCCAAGACATTATGTGGGTTTCTGGATTAATAGCTCACTGACAATACCACTAGGCCATCACCTGTAATATTTCTGTTTTAGGCATTTATGTATTTAGTTGGTGGGTCCAGTTGAGTTTCTGGTCAATGGTAACCCCCAGGATGTTGAATGTGGGTCATTCAGTGATGGTAATGCCATTGACTGTCATGTAGGGGTGTAAGGGCTGGAGGGGGTTACAGAGATAGGGAGGGGGTGTAGGGGCTGGAGGGGGTTACAGAGATAGGGAGGGGGTGTAGGGGCTGGAGGGAGTTACAGAGATAGGGAGGGGGTGTAGGGGCTGGAGGGGGTTACAGAGATAGGGAGGGGGTGTAGGGGCTGGAGGGGGTTACAGAGATAGGGAGGGGGTGTAGGGGCTGGAGGGGGTTACAGAGATAGGGAGGGGGTGTGGGGGCTGGAGGGGGTTACAGAGATAGGGAGGGGGTGTAGGGGCTGGAGGGGGTTACAGAGATAGGGAGGGGGTGTAGGGGCTGGAGGGGGTTACAGAGATAGGGAGGGGGTGTAGGGGCTGGAGGGGGTTACAGAGATAGGGAGGGGGTGTAGGGGCTGGAGGGGGTTACCGGGATAGAGAGGGGTGTAGGGGCTGGAGGGGGTTACTGAGATAGGGAGGGGGTGTAGGGGCTGGGGGTGGTTATAGAGATAGGGAGGGGTGTAGTGGCTGGTGTTACAGAGATAGGGAGGGGGAGATACAGAGATAGGGAGGGGTGTAGGGGCTGGAGGGGGTTACAGAGATAGGGAGGGGTATAGGGGCTAGAGTTACAGAGATAGGGAGGGGGAGTTACAGAGTTAGGGAGGGGTATAGGGGCTGGAGTTACAGAGATAGTGAGGGTGGACTCTCTCCTGGTCGGAGTGTGTGTGAGGAATGAGTGCAGTGGAAGCTCATCTTGGATTGGATTGGAATGATAACTTGGTGTGTGTTTAACATTGACCCGAGTCTTTGTGCCACCCTCTGCGTTTCCCTCACACCATGCCCTCTCCCCATGACTGCCGCGGCCAGCATTTTAGCAACCACCTTGGCCCCTCCTCTGTGTCTCAGCCTCCATCTTGGACCCTCCCAGTGACCCAGTAATGGGGCCTGTCCATCCCTGCTGTGACAGGCGGGAGTGTTACCGGAAGCTGGGGGCTGGCACTCCGGAGACACACTGATCCCCCGTGCAGACCGTTATCCAACGTCCTGCCCATCAGCCCCTCCTGCAGTTTCCATTGTTGCTGAGATTTGGCTTTCTTGCGCTGGGATCCTGATGAGTGCAGAATAAGCAACTCTGACCTCTCTCTCCATTTGCAATGGCCTCAGTGAAACAGAATCTAACAATTATTTATTGATAAACTGAGCTGATTTGCCTTTAATGCTAAATTATGAGCATCTGTGGGATTTAATCTGAGTCCTCTTAGTTAACAATATCACATCCATCCCTATATTTAGCCTAATCTCTTCTTGTTGTCACTTTACATTTTATTACAGACCTAATATAATGACTTGAAGTAGCTCACTTACCTTCTGCATCTATCTCTTTGAGTGAACGTTTCCTGTTAAGATTTGTAGCCCTGTAAATGGTGAAATTCTCTTCAAGAGTGCATTAAATAAATGGTCACTTGCCATCCCTTGCTTGCTTCCTCTCCAGTTCCCATCGCATTCTGCGTTCAACTCCCCCCCAAAAAAAACCCCCTCATCCTCTTTCCCAGGACATTCCAATCCCTGGTCAGTCCGAGTACAGTGTGCCCATGGTCAGGCTGTGTTCCCCTGGCTGTACACCAGACTGGGTACTCCCACTGCACAGTCCCAGAACATACAAGCACTCGTAACACACTCTTTATCCACACTCGCAAACTCTCTGCAGATGCGCTGCTCTCTCTCTCTCTCTCTGATGTCTCTCTCTCCCTCTCTCTGTCTCCCTGATCTCTCTCTCTCTCCGATCCCTCGCTCTCTCTCTGTCTCCCTGATCGCTCTCTCTCTCCGATCCTTCTCTCTCTCTCTCTCTGTCTTCCTGGTCCCTCTCTCTCTCTCTCTCTCTCTCTCTCTCTCTCTGTCTCCCTGATCTCTCTCTCTCTCCGATCCCTCTCTCTCTCTGTCTCCCTGATCTCTCTCTCTCCGATCCCTCTCTCTCTCTCTGTCTCCCTGATCCCTCTCTCTCTCTCTCTGTCTCCCTGATCTCTCTCTCTCTCTCTCCGATCCCTCTCTCTCTCTCTGTCTCCCTGATCCCTCTCTCTCTCTCTCTCTCTCCCTGATCACTCTCTCTCTCTGATCCCTCTCTCTCTCTGTCTCCCTGATCCCCCCTCTCTCTCTCTCTCTCTCTCTCTCTCTCTCTCTGTCTCCCTGATCTCTCTCTCTCTCTCTCTGTCTCCGATCCCTCTCTCTCTCTGTCTCCCTGATCACTCTCTCTCTCTCTCTCTCCCTGATCGCTCTCACTCTCCAATCCCTCTCTCTCTCTCTCTCTCTCTCTCTGTCTCCCTGATCCCTCTCTCTCTCTCTGTCTCCCTGATCTCTCTCTCTCTCTCCGATCCCTCTCTCTCTCTCTCACTCTCTCTCTCTGTCTCCCTGATCTCTCTCTCTCTCTCACTCTCCGATCCCTCTCTCTCTCTCTGTCTCCCTGATTTCTCTCTCTCTCTGTCTCCCTGATCTCTCTCTCTCTGTGTCTCCCTGATCACTCTCTCTCTCTCTCTCCCTGATCGCTCTCACTCTCCAATCCCTCTCTCTCTCTCTCTCTGTCTCCCTGATCCCTCTCTCTCTCTCTCTCTGTCTCCCTGATCTCTCTCTCTCTCTCCGATCCCTCTCTCTCTCTCACTCTCTCTCTCTGTCTCCCTGATCTCTCTCTCTCTCTCTCTCTCTCTCCGATCCCTCTCTCTCTCTCTGTCTCCCTGATTTCTCTCTCTCTCTCTCTCTCTCCCTGATCTCTCTCTCTCTCTCTCTGTCTCCCTGATCTCTCTCTCTCTCTCTCCGATCCCTCTCTCTCTCTCTGTCTCCCTGATCCCTCTCTCTCTCTCCGATCCCTCTCTCTCTCTCTCTCCCTGATCGCTCTCTCTCTCCGATCCCTCTCTCTCTCACTCTCTGTCTCCCTGATCCCTCTCTCTCTCTCTCTCTCTGTCTCCCTGATCTCTCTCTCTCTCTCTCTCTGTCTCCCTGATATCTCTCTCTCTGTCTCCCTGATTTTTCTCTCTCTCTCTCTCTGTCTCCCTGATCTCTCTCTCTCTCTGTCTCCCTGATCTCTCTCTCTCTCTCTGTCTCCCTGATATCTCTCTCTCTCTCTGTCTCCCTGATCTCTCTCTCTCTCCGATCCCTCTCTCTCTCTCTCTGTCAGTCTCCCTGATCTCTCTCTCTCTCTCTCTCTCTCGCCGATCCCTCTCTCTCTCTCTCACTCCCTCTCTCTGTCTCCCTGATCTCTCTCTGTCTCTCTCTCTCTCTCTCTCTCTGTCTCCCTGATTTCTCTCTCTCTCTCTGTCTCCCTGATCTCTCTCTCTCTCTCTCCAATCCCTCTCTCTCTCTCTCTCCCTGATCGCTCTCTCTCTCTCCGATCCCTCTCTCTCTCTCTGTCTCCCTGATCTCTCTCTCTCTCCGATCCCTCTCTCTCTCTCTCTCTCTCCCTGATCCCTCTCTCTCTCTCTCTCTCTCTCTGTCTCCCTGATCTCTCTCTCTCTCCGATCCCTCTCTCTCTCTCTCTCTCTCTGTCTCCCTGATCCCTCTCTCTCTCTCTCTCTCTCCCTGATCGCTCTCTCTCTCTCCGATCCCTCTCTCTCTGTCTCCCTGATCCCTCTCTCTCTCTCTCTGTCTCCCTGATCTCTCTCTCTCTCTCCGATCCCCCTCTCTCTCTCTCTGTCTCCCTGATCTCTCTCTCTCTCCGATCCCTCTCTCTCTCTCTCTCTCTCCCTGATCCCTCTCTCTCTCTCTCTGTCTCCCTGATCTCTCTCTCTCTCCGATCCCTCTCTCTTTCTCACTCTCTCTGTCTCTGTCTCCCTGAGCTCCCTCTCTCTCTCCGATCCCTCTCTGTCTGTCTGTCTCCCTGATTTCTCTCTCTCTCTCTCTCTCTCTCTGTCTCCCTGATCTCTCTCTCTCTCCGATCCCTCTCTCTTTCTCACTCTCTCTCTCTCTGTCTCCCTGATCTCTCTCTCTCCGATCCTCTCTCTTTCTCACTCTCTCTCTCTCTGTCTCCCTGATCTCTCTCTCTCTCTTTCTCCCTGATCTCTCTCTCTCTCCGATCCCTCTCTCTCTGTCTCCCTGATCTCTCTCTGTCTCCCTGATCTCTCTCTCTCCGATCCCTCTCTCTCTCTCTCTGTCTCCCTGATCTCTCTCTCTCTCTCTCTCTGTCTCCCCTGATCTCTCTCTCTCTCCGATCCCTCTCTCTTTCTCACTCTCTCTCTCTCTGACTACCTGAGCTCCCTCTCTCTCTCCGATCCCTCTCTCTCTGTCTGTCTCCCTGATTTCTCTCTCTCTCTCTCTCTCCTCTCTCTCTGTCTCCCTGATCTCTCTCTCTCCGATCCCTCTCTCTTTCTCACTCTCTCTCTCTCTGTCTCCCTGATCTCTCTCTCTCTCTTTCTCCCTGATCTCTCTCTCACTCCGATCCCTCTCTCTCTGTCTCCCTGATCTCTCTCTGTCTCCCTGATCTCTCTCTCTCTCTCCGATCCCTCTCTCTCTCTCTCTGTCTCCCTGATCTCTCTCTCTCTCTCACTGTCTCCCTGATCTCTCTCTCTCTCTCTCTCTCTCTGTCTCCCTGATCGCTCTCTCTCTCCGATCCCTCTCCCTCTCTCTCTGTCTCCCTGATCTCTCTCTCTCTCTCCGATCCCCCTCTCTCTCTCTCTCTGTCTCCCTGATCTCTCTCTCTCTCCGATCCCTCTCTCTCTCTCTCTCTCTCTCTCTCTCTCTCTCTCCCTGATCCCTCTCTCTCTCTCTCTCTCTCTCTCTCTCTCTGTCTCCCTGATCTCTCTCTCTCTCCGATCCCTCTCTCTTTCTCACTCTCTCTCTCTCTGTCTCTCTGAGCTCTCTCTCTCTCTCTCTCCGATCCCTCTCTCTCTCTCTGTATCCCTGATTTCTCTCTCTCTCTCTCTCTGTCTCCCTGATCTCTCTCTCTCTCTCCGATCCCTCTCTCTTTCTCACTCTCTCTCTGTCTCCCTGATCTCTCTCTCTCTCCCATCCCTCTCTCTCTCTGTCTCCCTGATCTCTCTCTCTCTCTCTCTGTCTCCCTGATCTCTCTCTCCCCGATCCCTCTCTCTCTCTCTCTCTCTCTCTGTCTCCCTGATCTCTCTCTCTCTCTCTCTCTGTCTCCCTGATCGCTCTCTCTCTCCGATCCCTCTCTCTCTCTCTCTCTCTGTCTCCCTGATCCCTCTCTCTCTCCGATCCCTCTCTCTCTCTCTCTCTGTCTCCCTGATCTCTTTCTCTCTCTCTGTCTCCCTGATCTCTCTCTCTCCGATCCCTCTCTCTCTCTCTCTCTCTCTCTCTCTCCCTGATCCCTCTCTCTCTCTCTCCCTGATCTCTCTCTCTCCGATCCCTCTCTCTCTCTCTCTCTCTCTCTCTCTGTCTCCCTGATCTCTCTCTCCGATCCCTCTCTCTTTCTCACTCTCTCTCTCTGTCTCCCTGATCTCTCTCTCTCTGTCTCCCTGATCTCTCTCTCTCTCCCATCCTCTCTCTCTCTGTCTCCCTGATCTCTCTCTGTCTCCCTGATCTCTCTCTCTCTCTCTCTCTTTCTCCCTGATCTCTCTCTCTCTCCGATCCCTCTCTCTCTCTCTCTCTCTCTCTCTCTGTCTCCCTGATCTCTCTCTCTCTCTCTCTCTCTCTCTGTCTCCCTGATCGCTCTCTCTCCGATCCCTCTCTCTCTCTCTCTCTCTGTCTCCCTGATCCCTCTCTCTCTCTCTCTCTCTGTCTCCCTGATCTCTCTCTCTCCGATCCCTCTCTCTTTCTCACTCTCTCTCTCTCTGTCTCCCTGATCTCTCTCTCTCTCTTTCTCCCTGATCTCTCTCTCTCTCCGATCCCTCTCTCTCTGTCTCCCTGATCTCTCTCTGTCTCCCTGATCTCTCTCTCACTCTCTCTGTCACCCTGATCCCTCTCTCTCTCTCTCTCTCTCTGTCTCCCTGATCTCTCTCTCTCTCTCTCTGTCTCCCTGATCTCTCTCTCTCTCTGTCTCCCTGATCTCTCTCTCTCTCTCTGTCTCCCTGATTTCTCTCTCTCTCTCTCTCTCTCTCTCTCTCTGTCACCCTGATCTCTCCCTATCTCCCTCTCTCTTTCCTGTTTCTGAGCTCCCTTCCCAATCTCTCTTGCTGATATTGGCATCCCATCACTCTCCTGGGCCCTGTATATCCCACACTTGATCTCCCTCTCTCTCTCCGATTACTCTCTCTCCAATCCCTCTCTCCCCAATCCCTCTCTCTGATCCCTCACTATCCGATCCATCTCTCCGATCCCTCCCTCTCTAATCCTCCTTTTTTCTATTCCCCTCTCTCTCCTATCCCTCTCTCCCCGATCCCTCTCTCTCCGAACCCTCTCTCTCTCTGATCCCTCTCTCTCTGATCCCTCTCTCTGATCCCTCTTTCTCCAATCCCTCTTTCTCCGACCCCCCTCTGTCCAATCCCTCTTTCTCTATGAACCCTCTCTCTCTGATCCCTCTCTCCGATTCCTATCTCACGGATCCCCCTCTCCATTCCCTCTTTCTCCGATCCCTCGCTGTCTGTTCTCTCTCTCTGCAATATCTCTCTCCCCGATCCCTCTCTCTCCGATCCCTCTCTCCCCAATCCCTCTCTCCCCGATCCCTCTCTCTCTGATCCCTCTCTCCCCGATCGCTCTCTCCCCGATCCCTCTCACTCCGATCCCTCTCTCTCCAATCCCACTCTCCCCGATCCCTCTCTCTCTGATCCCTCTCTCTCTGATCGCTCTCTCCCCGATCCCTCTCTCTGATCCCTCTCTCCCCAATCCCTCTCTCTGATCCCTCTCTCTCCGATCCTTCTCTCCCCAATCCCTCTCTCTCCGATCCCTCTCTCCCCAATCCCTCTCTCTGATCCCTCTCTCTCCGATCCCTCTCTCCCCAATCCCTCTCTCTGATCCCTCTCTCTCCGATCCCTCTCTCCCCAATCCCTCTCTCTGAACCCTTTCTCTCCGATCCCTCTCTCCCCAATCCCTCTCTCTCTGATCCCTCTCTCTCTGATCCCTCTCTCTCCGATCCCTCTCTCTCCGATCCCTCTCTCTCTGATCCCTCTCTCTCTGTTCCCTCTCTCTCCGATCCCTCTCTCCCCAATCCCTCTCTCTCTGATCCCTCTCTCTCCGATCCCTCTCTCTCTGATCCCTCTCTCCCCAATCCCTCTCTCTGATCCCTCTCTCTCCGATCCTTCTCTCCCCAATCCCTCTCTCTCCGATCCCTCTCTCCCCAATCCCTCTCTCTGATCCCTCTCTCTCCGATCCCTCTCTCCCCAATCCCTCTCTCTGATCCCTCTCTCTCCGATCCCTCTCTCCCCAATCCCTCTCTCTGAACCCTTTCTCTCCGATCCCTCTCTCCCCAATCCCTCTCTCTCTGATCCCTCTCTCTCTGATCCCTCTCTCTCCGATCCCTCTCTCTCCGATCCCTCTCTCTCTGATCCCTCTCTCTCTGTTCCCTCTCTCTCCGATCCCTCTCTCCCCAATCCCTCTCTCTCTGATCCCTCTCTCTCCGATCCCTCTCTCTCTGATCCCTCTCTCCCCAATCCCACTCTCCCCAATCCCTCTCTCCCCGATCCCTCTCTCCCCGATCCCTCTCTCCCCGATCCCTCTCTCTCCGATCCCTCTCTCTCTGATCCCACTCTCCCCAATCCCACTCTCCCCGATCCCTCTCTCCCCAATCCCTCTCTCTCCGATCCCTCTCTCTCCGATCCCTCTCTCTCTGATCCCACTCTCTCCAATCCCACTCTCCCCAATCCCACTCTCCTGGATCCCTCTCTCCCCAATCCCTCTCTCTCCGATCCCTCTCTCTCTGATCCCTCTCTCCCCAATCCCACTCTCCCCGATCCCTCTCTCTCCGACCCCTCTCTCCCCAATCCCACTCTCCCTGATCCCTCTCTCCCCAATCCCACTCTCCCCGATCCCTCTCTCTCCGACCCCTCTCTCCCCAATCCCACTCTCCCTGATCCCTCTCTCCCCAATCCCACTCTCCCCGATCCCTCTCTCTCTGATCCCTCTCTCCCCAATCCCACTCTCCCTGATCCTCTCTCCCCAATCCCACTCTCCCCGATCCCTCTCTCCCCAATCCTTCTCTCCCCAATCCCTCTCTCTCCGATCCCTCTCTCTCCCGATCCCTCTCTCTCCGACCCCTCTCTCTCTGATCCCACTCTCCCCGATCCCTCTCTCTCTGATGCCTCTCCCTCCAATCCCTCTCTCTCCGATCCCTCTCTCTCCCGATCCCTCTCTCTCCCGATCCCTCTCTCTCCGACCCCTCTCTCTCTGATCCCTCTCTCCCCGAGCCCTCTCTCCCCGATCCCTCTCTCCCCGATCCCTCTCCCTCCAATCCCTCTCTCCCCGATCCCTCTCTCCCCAATCCCACTCTCCCTGATCCCTCTCTCCCCAATCCCACTCTCCCCGATCCCTCTCCCTCCAATCCCTCTCTCCCCAATCCCACTCTCCCTGATCCCTCTCTCCCCAATCCCACTCTCCCCGATCCCTCTCCCTCCAATCCCTCTCTCCCCGATCCCTCTCTCCCCGATCCCTCTCTCTCTGATGCCTCTCCCTCCAATCCCTCTCTCCCCGATCCCTCTCCCTCCAATCCCTCTCTCCCCGAGCCCTCTCTCCCCGATCCCTCTCTCCCCGATCCCTCTCCCTCCAATCCCTCTCTCCCCGATCCCTCTCTCTCCGATCCCTCTCTCTCCGATCCCTCTCTCTCCGATCCCTCTCTCTCTGATCCCTCTCTCTCCGATCCCTCTCTCTCTGATCCCTCTCTCTCCGATCCCCCTCTCCCCAATCCCTCTCTCCCCGATCCCTCTCTCCCCGATCCCTCTCTCCCCGATCCCTCTCCCTCCAATCCCTCTCTCCCCGATCCCTCTCTCCCCGATCCCTCTCTCTCCGATCCCTCTCTCTCCGATCCCTATCTCTCTGATCCCCCTCTCCCCAATCCCTCTCTCCCTGATCCCTCTCTCCCCGATCCCTCTCTCTCCGATCCCTCTCTCCCCGAACCCTCTCTCCCCGATCCCTCTCTCTCTCTGATCCCTCTCTCTCTCTGATCCCTCTCTCTCTCTGATCCCTCTCTCTCCGATCCCTCTCTCCCCAATCCCTCTCTCTCCGATCCCTCTCTCTCCCCGATCCCTCTCTCTCCGATCCCTCTCTCCCCAATCCCTCTCTCTCCGATCCCTCTCTCTCCGAACCCTCTCTCCCCAATCCCTCTCTCTCCGATCCCTCTCTCTCTGATCCCTCTCTCTCTGATTCCTCTCTCTCTGATCCCTCTCTCTCTGATCCCTCTCTCTCCAATCCCTCTCTCCGCGATTCCTCTCTCCCCAATCCCGCTCTCCCTGACCCCTCTCTCTCTCTCTCCGATCCCTCTGCCTCCCATCACCCTCTGTCCAATCCCACAGTCCGATACCTCTCTCCCCAATCCCTCTCTCTGATTTCCCAGTATCCAATCCCACTCTCTCCGATCCCTCTCTCCCCGATCCCTCTCTCTCTCCGATCCCTCTCTCTCTGATCCCTCTCTCTCCGATCCCTCTCTCTCTGATCCCTCTCTCTCTGATCCCTCTCTCTCTGATCCCTCTCTCTCCGATCCCTCTCTCCCCGATCCCTCTCTCTCTGATCCCTCTCTCCCCGATCCCTCTCTCTCTCCGATCCCTCTATCTCTGATCCCTCTCTCTCCCGATCCCTCTCTCTCTGATCCCTCTCTCTCTGATCCCTCTCTCTCCCCGATCCCTCTATCTCTGATCCCTCTCTCTCCCGATCCCTCTCTCCCCGATCCCTCTCTCCTCCGATCCCTCTCTCTCCCTGATCCCTCTCTCTCCGATCCCTCTCTCCCCGATCCCTCTCTCTCCGATCTCTCTCTCTCCCTGATCCCTCTCTCTCCAATCCCTCTCTCCCCGATCTCTCTCTCCCCGATATCTCTCTCTCCGATCCCTCTCTCTCCCTGATCCCTCTCTCTCCAATCCCTCTCTCCCCGATCCCACTCTCCCCGATCCCTCTCTCTCTGATGCCTCTCCCTCCAATCCCTCTCTCTCCGATCCCTCTCTCTCCCGATCCCT
Organism: Chiloscyllium punctatum; assembly: GCF_047496795.1. NCBI lineage: Eukaryota > Metazoa > Chordata > Chondrichthyes > Orectolobiformes > Hemiscylliidae > Chiloscyllium > Chiloscyllium punctatum. The sequence continues at coordinate 61,646,802 of NC_092772.1, read as the reverse complement.
CTCTCTCCGACCCCTCTCTCTCTGATCCTACTCTCCCCGATCCCTCTCTCTCTGATCCCTCTCTCCCCAATCCCACTCTCCCCGATCCCTCTCTCTCCGACCCCTCTCTCCCCAATCCCACTCTCCCTGATCCCTCTCTCCCCAATCCCACTCTCCCCGATCCCTCTCCCTCCAATCCCTCTCTCCCCGATCCCTCTCTCCCCGATCCCTCTCTCTCTGATCCCTCTCTCTCCCGATCCCTCTCTCCCCGATCCCTCTCTCTCCGATCCCTCTCTCTCCCTGATCCCTCTCTCTCCAATCCCTCTCTCCCCGATCCCTCTCTCTCCGATCCCTCTCTCTCCCTGATCCCTCTCTCTCCAATCCCTCTCTCCCCGATCCCTCTCTCCCCGATCCCTCTCTCTCCGATCCCTCTCTCTCCGATCCCTCTCTCTCTGATCCCTCTCTCCCCGATCCCTCTCTCCTCCCGATCCCTCTCTCTCTGATCCCTCTCTCTCCGATCCCTCTCTCTCCGATCCCTCTCTCGCCGATCCCTCTCTCTCAGATCCCTCTCTCTCCGTTCCCTCTCTCTCTGATCCTCTCTCTCTGATCCCTCTCTCCCCGATCCCTCTCTCCCTGATCCCTCTCTCCCCAATCCCTCTCTCTCCGATCCCTCTCTCCCTGATCCCTCCTCTCCCCGATCCCTCTCTCTCCGATCCCTCTCTCCCTGATCCCTCTCTCTCCGATCCCTCTCTCTCCCGATCCCTCTCTCTCAGTTCCCTCTCTCTCCGATCCCTCTCTCTCAGATCCCTCTCTCTCCCGATCCCTCTCTCTCTGATCCCTCTCTCTCTCCCGATCCCTCTCTCTCTGATCCCTCTCTCTCTCCCGATCCCTCTCTCTCCGATCCCCTCTCTCTATGATCCCTCGCTCTCCGATCCCTCTCTCTATGATCCCTCGCTCTCCGATCCCTCTCTCCCCGATCCCTCTCTCCCCGATCCCTCTCTCTCCGATCCCTCTCTCCCTGATCCCTCTCTCCCCGATCCCTCTCTCCCTGATCCCTCTCCCCTCCGATCCCTCTCTCTCCGATCCCTCTCTCTCCGATCCCTCTCTCCCTGATCCCTCTCTCCCCAATCCCTCTCTCCCTGATCCCTCTCTCCCTGATCCCTCTCTCCCCCGATCGCTCTCTCCCGATCCCTCTCTCTGATCCCTCTCTCTCCCGATCCCTCTCTCTCTGATCCCTCTCTCCCCAATCCCTCTCTCCCTGATCCCTCTCCTCTCCCGATCCCTCTCTCTCTGATCCCTCTCTCCCCGATCCCTCTCTCTCCGATCCCTCTCTCCCTGATCCCTCTCTCCCCAATCCCTCTCTCCCTGATCCCTCTCTCCCCGATCGCTCTCTCCCGATACCTCTCTCGCTGATCCCTCTCTCTCCCGATCCCTCTCTCCCCTATCCCCGATCCCTCTCTCCCAATCCCTCTCTCTCTCTCCGATCACTCTCTCCCCAATCCCTCTCTCTCTGATCCCCTCTCTCTTCCCGATCCCTCTCTCTCTGATCCCTCTCTCTCTGATCCCTCTCTCTCTGATCCCTGTCTCCCCGATCCCTCTCTCTCCCCGATCCCTCTCTCCCCAATCCCTCTCTCTCTCTCCGATCCCTCTCTCCCCAATCCCTCTCTCTCTGATCCCTCTCTCTCTCCCGATCCCTCTCTCTCTGATCCCTCTCTCCCCGATCCCTCTCTCTCCGATCCCTCTCTCTCTGATCACTCTCTCTCCCGATCCCTCTCTCTCTGATCCCTCTCTCCCTCCCGATCCCTCTCTCTCCCGATGCCTCTCTCTCCCGATGCCTCTCTCTCTCTTCCCTCTCTCTCTGATGCCTCTCTCTCTGATCCCTCTCTCTCTGATCCCTCTCTCCCGATCCCTCTCTCTCTGATCCCTCTCTCTCCGAACTCTCTCTCCCTGATCCCTCTCTCCCCAATCCCTCTCTCCCTGTTCCCTCTCTCCCCGATCACGCTCTCCCGATCCCTCTCTCGCTGATCCCTCTCTCTCCCGATCCCTCACTCCCCGATCCCTCTCTCCCCAATCCCTCTCTCTCACTCCGATCACTCTCTCCCCAATCCCTCTCTCTCTGATCCCTCTCTCTCCCGATCCCTCTCTCCCTGATCCCTCTCTTTCCAATCCCTCTCTCCCCGATCCCTCTCTCTCCCCGATCCCTCTCTCCCCAATCCCTCTCTTTCTCTCCGATCCCTCTCTCCCCAATCCCTCTCTCTCTGATCCCTCTCTCTCCGGATCCCTCTCTCTCTGATCCCTCTCTCTCTGATCCCTCTTTCTCCGATCCCTCTCTCCCCGATCCCTCTCTCTCCCCGATCCCTCTCTCCCCAATCCCTCTCTCTCTGTCCGATCCCTCTCTCCCCAATCCCTCTCTCTCTGATCCCTCTCTCTCCGATCCCTCTCTCTCCGATCCCTCTCTCTCTGATCCCTCTCTCTCTCCCGATCCCTCTCTCTCTGATCCCTCTCTCCCCGATCCCTCTCTCTCCGATCCCTCTCTCTCTGATCCCTCTCTCTCCCGATCCCTCTCTCTCTGATCCCTCTCTCTCTCCCGATCCCTCTCTCTCTGATCCCTCTCTCTCTCTCCCGATCCCTCTCTCTCTGATCCCTCTCTCTCCGATCCCTCTCTCTCTGATCCCTCTCTCTCCCGATCCCTCTCTCTCTGATCCCTCTCTCGCTCCCGATCCCTCTCTCTCTGAACCCTCTCTCTCTCCCGATCCCCCTCTCTCTCCGTTCCCTCTCTCTATGATCCCTCGCTCTCCGATCCCTCTCTCTCTGATCCCTCTCTCTCTGACCCCTCTCTCTATGATCCCTCGCTCTCCGATCCCTCTCTCCCCGATCCCTCTCTCCCCGATCCCTCTCTCTCCGATCCCTCTCTCTCCGATCCCTCTCTCTCCGATCCCTCTCTCCCCGATCCCTCTCTCTCTCCGATCCCTCTCTCTCCCCAATCCCTCTCTCTCTGGTCCCTCTCTCTCTGATCCCTCTCTCCCTGATCTCTCTCTCCCCGATCCCTCTCTCTCCGATCCCTCTCTCTCCGATCCCTCTCTCTCCCGATCCCTCTCTCTCAGATCCCTCTCACTCCGATCCCTCTCTCTCCGATCCCTCTCTCTCAGATCCCTCTCTCTCCGATCCCTCTCTCCCCGATCCCTCTCTCTCCGATCCCTCTCTCTCTCCGATCCCTCTCTCCCCAATCCCTCTTTCCGATCACTCTCTCCCTGATCCCTCTCTCCCCGATCCCTCTCTCCCTGATCCCTCTCTCTCCGATCCCTCTCTCCCCGATCCCTCTCTCTCCGATCCCTCTCTCCCCGATCCCTCTCTCTCTGATCCCTCTCTCTCCCGATCCCTCTCTCTCTGATCCCTCTCTCTCTGATCCCTCTCTCTCCGATCCCTCTTTCTCCGATCCCTCTCTCCCCGATCCCTCTCTCCCCGATCCCTCTCTCTCTCCAATCCCTCTCTCCCCAATCCCTCTTTCCGATCCCTCTCTCCCTGATCCCTCTCTCCCCGATCCCTCTCTCTCTGATCACTCTCTCTCCGATCCCTCTCTCTCCCGATCCCTCTCTCTCTGATCCCTCTCTCTCTCCCCGATCCCTCTCTCTCTGATCCCTCTCTCTCTGATCCCTCTTTCCCCGATCACTCTCTCTCCGATTCCCTCTCTCTATGATCCCTCGCTCTCCGATCCCTCTCTCTCTGATCCCTCTCTCTCTGATCCCTCTCTCCCCGATCCCCTCTCTCTCTGATCCCTCTCTCTCCCGATTCCTCTCTCTCTGATCACTCACTCTCTGATCCGTCTCTCTACCGATCCCTCTCTCCCCGATCCCTCTCTCTCCGATCCCTCTCTCCCCGATCCCTCTCTCTCTCTGATCCCTCTCTCTCTGATCCCTCTATCCCCGATCCCTCTATCCCCGATCCCTCTCTCTCTGATCGCTCTCTCCCGATTCCTCTCTCCCCGATCCCTCTCTCTCTGATCCCTCTCTCTCCGATCCCTCTCTCTCTGATCCCTCTCTCTCCAATCCCTCTCTCCCCGATCCCTCTCTCTCCGATCCCTCTCTCTCCCGATCCCTCTCTCCCCGATCCCTCTCTCTCCGATCCCTCTCTCTCCCGATCCCTCTCTCCCCGATCCCTCTCTCTCTCCGATCCCTCTCTCTCTGATCCCTCTCTCTCTGATCCCTCTTTCTCTGATCCCTCTCTCCCCAATCCCTCTCTCTCCGATCCCTCTCTCCCCAATCCCTCTCTCTCCGATCCCTCTCTCTCTGATCCCTCTCTCCACGATCCCTCTCTCTCTCCCGATCCCTCTCTCTCCGATCCCTCTCTCTCTGATCCCTCTCTCTCCGATCCCTCTCTCTCTGATCCCTCTCTCTCCAATCCCTCTCTCCCCCGATCCCTCTCTCTCCGATCCCTCTCTCTCCCGATCCCTCTCTCTCCCGATCCCTCTCTCCCCGATCCCTCTCTCTCCGATCCCTCTCTCTCCCGATCCCTCTCTCCCCGATCCCTCTCTCTCTCCGATCCCTCTCTCTCTGATCCCTCTCTCTCTGATCCCTCTTTCTCTGAATCCCTCTCCCCAATCCCTCTCTCTCCGATCCCTCTCTCCCCCAATCCCTCTCTCTCCGATCCCTCTCTCTCCGATCCCTCTCTCCCCAATCCCTCTCTCTCCGATCCCTCTCTCTCTGATCCCTCTCTCCACGATCCCTCTCTCTCTCCGATCCCTCTCTCTCTGATCCCTCTCTCTCTGATCCCTCTTTCTCTGATCCCTCTCTCCCCCAATCCCTCTCTCCCCGATCCCTCTCTCTCCCCGATCCCTCTCTCTCCGATCCCTCTCTCTCTGATCCCTCTCTCCACGATCCCTCTCTCTCTCCCGATCCCTCTCTCTCCGATCCCTCTCTCTCTGATCCCTCTCTCTCCGATCCCTCTCTCTCCGATCCCTCTCTCTCCGATCCCTCTCTCCCCGATCCCTCTCTCTCTGATCCCTCTCTCTCCCGATCCCTCTCTCTCTGATCCCTCTCTCTTTGATCCCTCTCTCTCCCGATCCCTCTCTCTCTGATCCCTCTCTCTCTGATCCCTCTCTCTCCCTGATTACCTCTCTCTCCGATCCCTCTCTCCCCGATCCCTCTCTCCCCAATCCCTCTCTCCCCGATCGCTCTCTCCTCCGATCCCTCTCTCTCCCCGATCCCTCTCTCCCCGATCCCTCTCTCCCCGATCCCTCTCTCTCCGATCCCTCTCTCTCCCCGATCCCTCTCTCCCTGATCCCTCTCTCTCCGATCCCTCTCTCTCTGATCCCTCTCTCTCCCGATCCCTCTCTCTCTGATCCCTCTCTCTCTCTGATCCCTCTCTCTTTGATCCCTCTCTCTCTGATCCCTCTCCTCTCTGATCCCTCCTCTCCCTGATCCCTCTCTCCCTGATCCCTCTCTCTCCCGATCCCTCTCTCTATGATCCCTCTCTCTCTGATCCCTCTTTCCCCGATCACTCTCTCTCCGATCCCTCTCTCTATGATCCCTCGCTCTCCGATCCCTCTCTCTCTGATCCCTCTCTCTCTGATCCCTCTCTCCCCGATCCCCTCTCTCTCTGATCCCTCTCTCTCCCGATTCCTCTCTCTCTGATCACTCTCTCTCTGATCCGTCTCTCTACCGATCCCTCTCTCCCCGATCCCTCTCTCTCCGATCCCTCTCTCCCCGATCCCTCTCTCTCTCTGATCCCTCTCTCTCTGATCCCTCTCTCCCCGATCCCTCTATCCCCGATCCCTCTCTCTCTGATCCCTCTCTCCCCGATTCCTCTCTCCCCGATCCCTCTCTCTCTGATCCCTCTCTCTCCGATCCCTCTCTCTCTGATCCCTCTCTCTCCAATCCCTCTCTCCCCGATCCCTCTCTCTCCCGATCCCTCTCTCTCCCGATCCCTCTCTCCCCGATCCCTCTCTCTTCCGATCCCTCTCTCTCCCGATCCCTCTCTCCCCGATCCCTCCTCTCTCTCCGATCCCTCTCTCTCTGATCCCTCTCTCTCTGATCCCTCTCTCTCTGATCCCCTCTCTCCCCAATCCCTCTCTCTTCCGATCCCTCTCTCCCCAATCCCTCTCTCTCCGATCCCTCTCTCTCCCCGATCCCTCTCTCTCCCCGATCCCTCTCTCTCCGATCCCTCTCTCTCTGATCCCTCTCTCCACGATCCCTCTCTCTCTCCCGATCCCTCTCTCTCCGATCCCTCCTCTCTCTGATCCCTCTCTCTCCGATCCCTCTCTCCTCCGATCCCTCTCTCCCCGATCCCTCTCTCTCTGATCCCTCTCTCTCCCGATCCCTCTCTCTCTGATCCCTCTCTCTTTGATCCCTCTCTCTCCCGATCCCTCTCTCTCTGATCCCTCTCTCTCTGATCCCTCTCTCCCTGATCCCTCTCTCTCCGATCCCTCTCTCCCCGATCCCTCTCTCTCCGATCCCTCTCTCCCCCGATCCCTCTCTCTCTATTCCCTCTCTCTCCCGATCCCTCTCTCCCCGATCCACATCTCTCCGATCCCTCTCTCCCCGATCCCTCTCTCTCTCTGATCCCTCTCTCTCTGATCCCTCTCTCCCCAATCCCTCTCTCTCTGATCCCTCTCTCCCCGATCCCTCTCTCCTCCGATCCCTCTCTCTCTGATCCCTCTCTCTCTGATCCCTCTCTCTCTGATCCCTCTCTCTCTGATCCCTCTCTCCCCGATCCCTCTCTCTCCGATCCCTCTCTCCCCGATCCCTCTCTCTCCGATCCCTCTCTCTCCCTGATCCCTCTCTCTCCGATCCCTCTCTCTCTGATCCCTCTCTCTCTGATCCCCTCTCTCCCCGATCCCTCTCTCTCTCCCCGATCCCTCTCTCTCCGATCCCTCTCTCTCTGATCCCTCTCTCTCCGATCCCTCTCTCTCCGATCCCTCTCTCTCCTATCCCTCTCTCCCCGATCCCTCTCTCTCCGATCCCTCTCTCCCCGATCCCTCTCTCCCCAATTCCTCTCTCCCCGATCCGTCCTCTCTCTCTGATCCCTCTCTCCCAGATCCCTCTCTCCCCAATCCCTCTCTCTCCGATCCCTCTCTCCCCGATCCCTCTCTCTCCAATCCCTCTCTCCCCGATCCCTCTCTCTCCGATCCCTCTCTCCCCCGATCCCCTCTCTCTCCGATTCCTCTCTCCCTGATCCCTCTCTCCCCAATCCCTCTCTCCCTGATCCCTCTCTCTCCGATCCCTCTCTCCCCAATCCCTCTCTCTATGATCCATCTCTCCCCGATCCCTCTCTCTCCGATCCCTCTCTCTCCCTGATCCCTCTCTCTCCCCAAGCCCTCTCTCTCTCCCCGATCCCTCTTTCTCCGATCCCTCTCACTTTGATCCCTCTCTCTCTCCGATCTCTCTCTCTCTGATCGCTCTCTCTCCGAACCCTCTCTCTCTGATCGCTCTCTCTCTGATCCCTCTCTCTCCGATCCCCTCTCACTTTGATCCCTCTCTCTCTCCGATCTCTCTCTCTCCGATCCCTCTCTCTCCGAACCCTCTCTCTCTGATCCCTCTCTCTCCGAACCCTCTCTCCCCGATCCCTCTCTCCCCGATCCCGCTCTCTCCAATCCCTCTCTCCCCGATCCCCTCTCTCTCCCCGATCCCTCTCTCCGATCCCTCTCTCTCCGAACCCTCTCTCTCTGATCCCTCTCTCTCCGAACCCTCTTTCTCAGATCCATCTCGCTCCGATCCCTCTCACTCTCCGATCCCTCTCTCTCCGACCCCTCTCTCCCCGATCCCTCTCTCTCCGATCCCCTCTCTCTCCGATCCCTCTCTCTCCGATCCCTCTCTCTCCGATCCCTCTCTCTCCCCGATCCCTCTCTCTCTCCCGAGCCCTCTCTCTCCGATCCCTCTCTCTCCGATCCCTCTCTCCCCCCGATCCCTCTCTCTCCGATCCCTCTCTCCCCGATCCCTCTCTCTCCGATCCCTCTCTCCCCGATCCCTCTCTCTCCGATCCCTCTCTCCCCGATCCCTCTCTCCCCGATCCCTCTCTCTCCGATCCCTCTCTCCCCGATCCCTCTCTCCCCCGATCCCTCTCTCCCCGAACCCTCGCTCCCCGATCCCTCTCTCCTCGATCCCTCTCTCCCTGATCCCTCTCTCCCTGATCCCTCTCTCTCCGATCCCTCTCTCCCCGATCCCTCTCTCCCCGATCCCTCTCTACCCCGATCCCTCTCCCCGATCCCTCTCTCCCCGCTCCCTCTCTCTCTGATCCCTCTCTCCTCCCGATCCCTCTCTCCCCGATCCCTCTGTCTCCGATCCCTCTCTCTCCCCGATCCCTCTCTCTCTGATCCCTCTCTCTCTCCGATCCCTCTCTCCCCGATCCCTCTCTCTCCGATCCCTCTCTCCCTGATCCCTCTCTCCCCAATCCCTCTCTCCCTGATCCCTCTCTCCCCAATTCCTCTCTCTCCGATCCCTCTCTCCCCGATCCCCTCTCTCTCCGATCCCTCTCTCCCTGATCCCTCTCTCCCTGATCCCTCTCTCCCCAATCCCTCTCTCCCTGATCCCTCTCTCTCCGATCCCTCTCTCCCCAATCCCTCTCTCTATGATCCCTCTCTCCCCGATCCCTCTCTCTCTGATCCCTCTCTCCCCAATCCCTCTCTCTCCGATTCCTCTCTCTCCGATCCCTCTCTCTCCCCGATCCCTCTCTCTCCCCAAGCCCTCTCTCTCTCCCGATCCCTCTTTCTCCGATCCCTCTCACTTTGATCCCTCTCTCTCTCCGATCTCTCTCTCTCTCTGATCGCTCTCTCTCCGAACCCTCTCTCTCTGATCGCTCTCTTTCTGATCCCTCTCTCTCCGATCCCTCTCACTTTGATCCCTCTCTCTCTCCGATCTCTCTCTCTCCGATCCCTCTCTCTCCGAACCCTCTCTCTCTGATCCCTCTCTCTCCGAACCCTCTCTCTCTGATCCCTCTCTCTCCGAACCCTCTCTCCCCGATCCCTCTCTCCCCGATCCCGCTCTCCCTGATCCCTCTCTCCCCGATCCCTCTCTCCCCGATCCCTCTCTCTCCAATCCCTCTCTCCCCGATCCCTCTCTCTCCCCGATCCCTCTCTCCGATCCCTCTCTCTCCGAACCCTCTCACTCTGATCCCTCTCTCTCCGACCCCTCTCTCTCAGATCCCTCTCGCTCCGATCCCTCTCTCTCTCCGACCCCTCTCTCCCCGATCCCTCTCTCTCCGATCCCTCTCTCTCCGATCCCTCTCTCTCCGATCCCTCTCTCTCCGATCCCTCTCTCTCCCCGATCCCTCTCTCTCCGATCCCTCTCTCCCCGATCCCTCTCTCTCCGATCCCTCTCTCCCCGATCCCTCTCTCTCCGATCCCTCTCTCCCCGATCCCTCTCTCCCCGATCCCTCTCTCTCCGATCCCTCTCTCCCCGATCCCTCTCTCCCCGATCCCTCTCTCCCCGAACCCTCGCTCCCCGATCCCTCTCTCCTCGATCCCTCTCTCCCTGATCCCTCTCTCCCTGATCCCTCTCTCTCCGATCCCTCTCTCCCCGATCCCTCTCTCCCCGATCCCTCTCTACCCCGATCCCTCTCTCCCCGATCCCTCTCTCCCCGCTCCCTCTCTCTCTGATCCCTCTCTCTCCCCGATCCCTCTCTCCCCGATCCCTCTGTCCCCGATCCCTGTCTCTCCGATCCCTCTCTCTCCCCGATCCCTCTCTCTCTGATCCCTCTCTCCCTCTGATCCCTCTCTCTCTCTGATCCCTCTCTCCCCGATCCCTCTCTCCCCGATCCCTCTCTCTCCAATCCCTCTCTCTCCCCGATCCCTCTCTCTCTGATCCCTCTCTCTCTCTGATCCCTCTCTCTCTCTGATCCCTCTCTCCCCGATCCCTCTCTCCCCGATTCCTCTCTCCCCGATCCCTCTCTGTCCGATCCCTCTCTCCCCGATCCCTCTCTCCCCGATCCCTCTCTCCCTGATCCCTCTCTCCCTGATCCCTCTCTCTCCGATCCCTCTCTCCCCGATCCCTCTCTCTCCGATCCCTCTCTCTCTCCGATCCCTCTCTCTCTGATCCCTTTCTCTCTGATCCCTCTCTCCCCGATCCCTCTCTCTCTGATCCCTCTCTCTCCCGATCCCTCTCTCTCTGATCCCTCTCTCTCTCTGATCCCTCTCTCTCTGATCCCTCTCTCTCTGATCCCTCTCTCTCTGATCCCTCTCTCCCCAATCCCTCTCTCTCCGATCCCTCTCTCCCCAATCCCTCTCTCTCCGATCCCTCTCTCTCCCCGATCCCTCTCTCTCCCCGATCCCTCTCTCTCCGATCCCTCTCTCTCTGATCCCTCTCTCCACGATCCCTCTCTCTCTCCCGATCCCTCTCTCTCCGATCCCTCTCTCTCTGATCCCTCTCTCTCCGATCCCTCTCTCTCCGATCCCTCTCTCCCCGATCCCTCTCTCTCTGATCCCTCTCTCTCCCGATCCCTCTCTCTCTGATCCCTCTCTCTTTGATCCCTCTCTCTCCCGATCCCTCTCTCTCTGATCCCTCTCTCTCTGATCCCTCTCTCCCTGATCCCTCTCTCTCCGATCCCTCTCTCCCCGATCCCTCTCTCTCCGATCCCTCTCTCCCCGATCCCTCTCTCTCTATTCCCTCTCTCTCCCGATCCCTCTCTCCCCGATCCACATCTCTCCGATCCCTCTCTCCCCGATCCCTCTCTCTCTCTGATCCCTCTCTCTCTGATCCCTCTCTCCCCAATCCCTCTCTCTCTGATCCCTCTCTCCCCGATCCCTCTCTCTCCGATCCCTCTCTCTCTGATCCCTCTCTCTCTGATCCCTCTCTCTCTGATCCCTCTCTCTCTGATCCCTCTCTCCCCGATCCCTCTCTCTCCGATCCCTCTCTCCCCGATCCCTCTCTCTCCGATCCCTCTCTCTCCCTGATCCCTCTCTCTCCGATCCCTCTCTCTCTGATCCCTCTCTCTCTGATCCCTCTCTCCCCGATCCCTCTCTCTCTCCCGATCCCTCTCTCTCCGATCCCTCTCTCTCTGATCCCTCTCTCTCCGATCCCTCTCTCTCCGATCCCTCTCTCTCCTATCCCTCTCTCCCCGATCCCTCTCTCTCCGATCCCTCTCTCCCCGATCCCTCTCTCCCCAATTCCTCTCTCCCCGATCCGTCTCTCTCTCTGATCCCTCTCTCCCAGATCCCTCTCTCCCCAATCCCTCTCTCTCCGATCCCTCTCTCCCCGATCCCTCTCTCTCCAATCCCTCTCTCCCCGATCCCTCTCTCTCCGATCCCTCTCTCCCCGATCCCTCTCTCTCCGATTCCTCTCTCCCTGATCCCTCTCTCCCCAATCCCTCTCTCCCTGATCCCTCTCTCTCCGATCCCTCTCTCCCCAATCCCTCTCTCTATGATCCATCTCTCCCCGATCCCTCTCTCTCCGATCCCTCTCTCTCCCTGATCCCTCTCTCTCCCCAAGCCCTCTCTCTCTCCCGATCCCTCTTTCTCCGATCCCTCTCACTTTGATCCCTCTCTCTCTCCGATCTCTCTCTCTCTGATCGCTCTCTCTCCGAACCCTCTCTCTCTGATCGCTCTCTCTCTGATCCCTCTCTCTCCGATCCCTCTCACTTTGATCCCTCTCTCTCTCCGATCTCTCTCTCTCCGATCCCTCTCTCTCCGAACCCTCTCTCTCTGATCCCTCTCTCTCCGAACCCTCTCTCCCCGATCCCTCTCTCCCCGATCCCGCTCTCTCCAATCCCTCTCTCCCCGATCCCTCTCTCTCCCCGATCCCTCTCTCCGATCCCTCTCTCTCCGAACCCTCTCTCTCTGATCCCTCTCTCTCCGAACCCTCTCTCTCAGATCCATCTCGCTCCGATCCCTCTCACTCTCCGATCCCTCTCTCTCCGACCCCTCTCTCCCCGATCCCTCTCTCTCCGATCCCTCTCTCTCCGATCCCTCTCTCTCCGATCCCTCTCTCTCCGATCCCTCTCTCTCCCCGATCCCTCTCTCTCTCCCGAGCCCTCTCTCTCCGATCCCTCTCTCTCCGATCCCTCTCTCCCCGATCCCTCTCTCTCCGATCCCTCTCTCCCCGATCCCTCTCTCTCCGATCCCTCTCTCCCCGATCCCTCTCTCTCCGATCCCTCTCTCCCCGATCCCTCTCTCCCCGATCCCTCTCTCTCCGATCCCTCTCTCCCCGATCCCTCTCTCCCCGATCCCTCTCTCCCCGAACCCTCGCTCCCCGATCCCTCTCTCCTCGATCCCTCTCTCCCTGATCCCTCTCTCCCTGATCCCTCTCTCTCCGATCCCTCTCTCCCCGATCCCTCTCTCCCCGATCCCTCTCTACCCCGATCCCTCTCTCCCCGATCCCTCTCTCCCCGCTCCCTCTCTCTCTGATCCCTCTCTCTCCCCGATCCCTCTCTCCCCGATCCCTCTGTCTCCGATCCCTCTCTCTCCCCGATCCCTCTCTCTCTGATCCCTCTCTCTCTCCGATCCCTCTCTCCCCGATCCCTCTCTCTCCGATCCCTCTCTCCCTGATCCCTCTCTCCCCGATCCCTCTCTCCCTGATCCCTCTCTCCCCAATCCCTCTCTCTCCGATCCCTCTCTCCCCGATCCCTCTCTCTCCGATCCCTCTCTCCCTGATCCCTCTCTCCCCAATCCCTCTCTCCCTGATCCCTCTCTCTCCGATCCCTCTCTCCCCAATCCCTCTCTCTATGATCCCTCTCTCCCCGATCCCTCTCTCTCTGATCCCTCTCTCCCCAATCCCTCTCTCTCCGATTCCTCTCTCTCCGATCCCTCTCTCTCCCCGATCCCTCTCTCTCCCCAAGCCCTCTCTCTCTCCCGATCCCTCTTTCTCCGATCCCTCTCACTTTGATCCATCTCTCTCTCCGATCTCTCTCTCTCTCTGATCGCTCTCTCTCCGAACCCTCTCTCTCTGATCGCTCTCTCTCTGATCCCTCTCTCTCCGATCCCTCTCACTTTGATCCCTCTCTCTCTCCGATCTCTCTCTCTCCGATCCCTCTCTCTCCGAACCCTCTCTCTCTGATCCCTCTCTCTCCGAACCCTCTCTCTCTGATCCCTCTCTCTCCGAACCCTCTCTCCCCGATCCCTCTCTCCCCGATCCCGCTCTCCCTGATCCCTCTCTCCCCGATCCCTCTCTCCCCGATCCCTCTCTCTCCAATCCCTCTCTCCCCGATCCCTCTCTCTCCCCGATCCCTCTCTCCGATCCCTCTCTCTCCGAACCCTCTCACTCTGATCCCTCTCTCTCCGACCCCTCTCTCTCAGATCCCTCTCGCTCCGATCCCTCTCTCTCTCCGATCCCTCTCTCTCCGACCCCTCTCTCCCCGATCCCTCTCTCTCCGATCCCTCTCTCTCCGATCCCTCTCTCTCCGATCCCTCTCTCTCCGATCCCTCTCTCTCCCCGATCCCTCTCTCTCCGATCCCTCTCTCCCCGATCCCTCTCTCTCCGATCCCTCTCTCCCCGATCCCTCTCTCTCCGATCCCTCTCTCCCCGATCCCTCTCTCCCCGATCCCTCTCTCTCCGATCCCTCTCTCCCCGATCCCTCTCTCCCCGATCCCTCTCTCCCCGAACCCTCGCTCCCCGATCCCTCTCTCCTCGATCCCTCTCTCCCTGATCCCTCTCTCCCTGATCCCTCTCTCTCCGATCCCTCTCTCCCCGATCCCTCTCTCCCCGATCCCTCTCTACCCCGATCCCTCTCTCCCCGATCCCTCTCTCCCCGCTCCCTCTCTCTCTGATCCCTCTCTCTCCCCGATCCCTCTCTCCCCGATCCCTCTGTCCCCGATCCCTGTCTCTCCGATCCCTCTCTCTCCCCGATCCCTCTCTCTCTGATCCCTCTCTCTCTCTGATCCCTCTCTCTCTCTGATCCCTCTCTCCCCGATCCCTCTCTCCCCGATCCCTCTCTCTCCAATCCCTCTCTCTCCCCGATCCCTCTCTCTCTGATCCCTCTCTCTCTCTGATCCCTCTCTCTCTCTGATCCCTCTCTCCCCGATCCCTCTCTCCCCGATTCCTCTCTCCCCGATCCCTCTCTGTCCGATCCCTCTCTCCCCGATCCCTCTCTCCCCGATCCCTCTCTCCCTGATCCCTCTCTCCCTGATCCCTCTCTCTCCGATCCCTCTCTCCCCGATCCCTCTCTCTCCGATCCCTCTCTCTCTCCGATCCCTCTCTCTCTGATCCCTTTCTCTCTGATCCCTCTCTCCCCGATCCCTCTCTCTCTGATCCCTCTCTCTCCCGATCCCTCTCTCTCTGATCCCTCTCTCTCTCTGATCCCTCTCTCTCTGATCCCTCTCTCTCTGATCCCTCTTTCTCTGATCCCTCTCTCTCTGATCCCTCTCTCTCCCGATCCCTCTCTCTCTGATCCCTCTCTCTCTCCGATCCCTCTCTCTCCGATCCCTCTCTCTCCCTGATCCCTCTCTCTCCAATCCCTCTCTCCCCGATCCCTCTCTCTCCCCGATCCCTCTCTCCGATCCCTCTCTCTCCGAACGCTCTCTCTCTGATCCCTCTCTCTCCGAACCCTTTCTCTCTGATCCCGCTCTCTCCGATCCCTCTCACTTTGATCCCTCTCTCTCTTCGATCTCTCTCTCTCCGATCCCTCTCTCTCTGATCCCTCTCTCCCCGATCCCTCTCTCTCCGATCCCTCTCTCCCCGATCCCTCTCTCCCCGATCCCTCTCTCCCCGATCCCTCTCTCCCTGATCCCTCTCTCTCCGATCCCTCTCTCCCCGATCCCCCTCTCCCCAATCCCTCTCTCCCCGATCCCTCTCTCCCCGATCCCTCTCTCTCCGATCCCTCTCTCTCCCCGATCCCTCTCTCTCCGATCCCTCTCTCTCCCTGATCCCTCTCTCTCCAATCCCTCTCTCCCCGATCCCTCTCTCCCCGATCCCTCTCTCTCCGATCCCTCTCTCTCCGATCCCTCTCTCTCTGATCCCTCTCTCCCCGATCCCTCTCTCTCTGATCCCTCTCTCTCTGATCCCTCTCTCCCCGATCCCTCTCTCCCTGATCCCTCTCTCCCCAATCCCTCTCTCTCCGATCCCTCTCTCCCTGATCCCTCTCTCCCCGATCCCTCTCTCTCCGATCCCTCTCTCCCTGATCCCTCTCTCTCCGATCCCTCTCTCTCCCGATCCCTCTCTCTCAGTTCCCTCTCTCTCCGATTCCTCTCTCTCAGATCCCTCTCTCTCCCGATCCCTCTCTCTCTGATCCCTCTCTCTCTCCCGATCCCTCTCTCTCTGATCCCTCTCTCTCTCCCGATCCCTCTCTCTCCGATCCCTCTCTCTATGAACCCTCGCTCTCCGATCCCTCTCTCTATGATCCCTCGCTCTCCGATCCCTCTCTCTCCGATCCCTCTCTCCCCGATCCCTCTCTCCCCGATCCCTCTCTCTCCGATCCCTCTCTCCCTGATCCCTCTCTCCCCGATCCCTCTCTCCCTGATCCCTCTCCCTCCGATCCCTCTCTCTCCGAGCCCTCTCTCTCCGATCCCTCTCTCCCCAATCCCTCTCTCCCCGATCCCTCTCTCCCTGATCCCTCTCTCCCCAATCCCTCTCTCCCTGATCCCTCTCTCCCTGATCCCTCTCTCCCCGATCGCTCTCTCCCGATCCCTCTCTCTCTGATCCCTCTCTCTCCCGATCCCTCTCTCTCTGATCCCTCTCTCCCCAATCCCTCTCTCCCTGATCCCTCTATCTCTGATCCCTCTCTCTCTCTGATCCCTCTCTCTCTCTGATCCCTCTCTCCCCGATCCCTCTCTCCCCGATCCCTCTCTCCCCGATCCCTCTCTCTCCGATCCCTCTCTCTCCCCGATCCCTCTCTCTCTGATCCCTCTCTCTCTCTGATCCCTCTCTCCCCGATCCCTCTCTCCCCGATCCCTCTCTCCCCGATCCCTCTCTCCCCGATCCCTCTCTCCCCGATCCCTCTCTCCCCGATCCCTCTCTCCCTGATCCCTCTCTCCCTGATCCCTCTCTCTCCGATCCCTCTCTCCCCGATCCCTCTCTCTCCGATCCCTCTCTCTCTCCGATCCCTCTCTCTCTGATCCCTTTCTCTCTGATCCCTCTCTCCCCGATCCCTCTCTCTCTGATCCCTCTCTCTCCCGATCCCTCTCTCTCTGATCCCTCTCTCTCTGATCCCTCTCTCTCTGATCCCTCTTTCTCTGATCCCTCTCTCTCTGATCCCTCTCTCTCCCGATCCCTCTCTCTCTGATCCCTCTCTCTCTCCGATCCCTCTCTCTCCGATCCCTCTCTCTCCCCGATCCCTCTCTCCCCGATCCCTCTCTCTCCGATCCCTCTCTCTCCCGATCCCTCTCTCTCTGATCCCTCTCTCCCTGATCCCTCTCTCCCCGATCCCTCTCTCTCCAATCCCTCTCTCCCCGATCCCTCTCTCTCCCCGATCCCTCTCTCCGATCCCTCTCTCTCCGAAACATCTCTCTGATCCCTCTCTCTCCGAACCGTTTCTCTCTGATCCCGCTCTCTCCGATCCCTCTCACTTTGATCCCTCTCTCTCTCCGATCTCTCTCTCTCCGATCCCTCTCTCTCTGATCCCTCTCTCCCCAATCCCTCTCTCCCCGATCCCTCTCTCTCCGATCCCTCTCTCCCCGATCCCTCTCTCCCCGATCCCTCTCTCCCCGATCCCTCTCTCCCTGATCCCTCTCTCCCTGATCCCTCTCTCTCCGATCCCTCTCTCCCCGATCCCCCTCTCCCCAATCCCTCTCTCCCCGATCCCTCTCTCCCCGATCCCTCTCTCTCCGATCCCTCTCTCTCCCCGATCCCTCTCTCCCCGATCCCTCTCTCTCTGATCCCTCTCTCCCCGATCCCTCTCTCTCTCCGATCCCTCTATCTCTGATCCCTCTCTCTCCCGATTCCTCTCTCTCTGATCCCTCTCTCTCCCGATCCCTCTATCTCTGATCCCTCTCTCTCCCGATCCCTCTCTCCCCGATCCCTCTCTCTCCGATCCCTCTCTCTCCCTGATCCCTCTCTCTCCAATCCCTCTCTCCCCGATCCCTCTCTCTCCGATCCCTCTCTCTCCCTGATCCCTCTCTCTCCAATCCCTCTCTCCCCGATCCCTCTCCCCCCGATCCCTCTCTCTCCGATCCCTCTCTCTCCGATCCCTCTCTCTCTGATCCCTCTCTCCCCGATCCCTCTCACTCCCGATCCCTCTCTCTCTGATCCCTCTCTCTCCGATCCCTCTCTCTCCGATCCCTCTCTCTCCGATCCCTCTCTCTCAGATCCCTCTCTCTCCGTTCCCTCTCTCTCTGATCCCTCTCTCTCTGATCCCTCTCTCCCTGATCCCTCTCTCCCTGATCCCTCTCTCCCCAATCCCTCTCTCTCCGATCCCTCTCTCCCTGATCCCTCTCTCCCCGATCCCTCTCTCTCCGATCCCTCTCTCCCTGATCCCTCTCTCTCCGATCCCTCTCTCTCCCGATCCCTCTCTCTCAGTTCCCTCTCTCTCCGATCCCTCTCTCTCAGATCCCTCTCTCTCCCGATCCCTCTCTCTCTGATCCCTCTCTCTCTCCCGATCCCTCTCTCTCTGATCCCTCTCTCTCTCCCGATCCCTCTCTCTCCGATCCCTCTCTCTATGATCCCTCGCTCTCCGATCCCTCTCTCTATGATCCCTCGCTCTCCGATCCCTCTCTCTCCGATCCCTCTCTCCCCGATCCCTCTCTCCCCGATCCCTCTCTCTCCGATCCCTCTCTCCCTGATCCCTCTCTCCCCGATCCCTCTCTCCCTGATCCCTCTCCCTCCGATCCCTCTCCCCCCGAGCCCTCTCTCTCCGATCCCTCTCTCCCCAATCCCTCTCTCTCCGATCCCTCTCTCCCTGATCCCTCTCTCCCCAATCCCTCTCTCCCTGATCCCTCTCTCCCTGATCCCTCTCTCCCCGATCGCTCTCTCCCGATCCCTCTCTCTCTGATCCCTCTCTCTCCCGATCCCTCTCTCTCTGATCCCTCTCTCCCCAATCCCTCTCTCCCTGATCCCTCTATCTCCCGATCCCTCTCTCTCTGATCCCTCTCTCCCCGATCCCTCTCTCTCCGATCCCTCTCTCCCCGATCCCCCTCTCCCCAATCCCTCTCTCCCCGATCCCTCTCTCCCCGATCCCTCTCTCTCCGATCCCTCTCTCTCCCCGATCCCTCTCTCCCCGATCCCTCTCTCTCTGATCCCTCTCTCCCCGATCCCTCTCTCTCTCCGATCCCTCTATCTCTGATCCCTCTCTCTCCCGATTCCTCTCTCTCTGATCCCTCTCTCTCCCGATCCCTCTATCTCTGATCCCTCTCTCTCCCGATCCCTCTCTCCCCGATCCCTCTCTCTCCGATCCCTCTCTCTCCCTGATCCCTCTCTCTCCAATCCCTCTCTCCCCGATCCCTCTCTCTCCGATCCCTCTCTCTCCCTGATCCCTCTCTCTCCAATCCCTCTCTCCCCGATCCCTCTCTCCCCGATCCCTCTCTCTCCGATCCCTCTCTCTCCGATCCCTCTCTCTCTGATCCCTCTCTCCCCGATCCCTCTCTCTCCCGATCCCTCTCTCTCTGATCCCTCTCTCTCCGATCCCTCTCTCTCCGATCCCTCTCTCTCAGATCCCTCTCTCTCCGTTCCCTCTCTCTCTGATCCCTCTCTCCCCGATCCCTCTCTCCCTGATCCCTCTCTCCCCAATCCCTCTCTCTCCGATCCCTCTCTCCCTGATCCCTCTCTCCCCGATCCCTCTCTCTCCGAACCCTCTCTCCCTGATCCCTCTCTCTCCGATCCCTCTCTCTCCCGATCCCTCTCTCTCAGTTCCCTCTCTCTCCGATCCCTCTCTCTCAGATCCCTCTCTCTCCCGATCCCTCTCTCTCTGATCCCTCTCTCTCTCCCGATCCCTCTCTCTCTGATCCCTCTCTCTCTCCCGATCCCTCTCTCTCCGATCCCTCTCTCTATGATCCCTCGCTCTCCGATCCCTCTCTCTATGATCCCTCGCTCTTCGATCCCTCTCTCTATGATCCCTCTCTCTCCGATCCCTCTCTCCCCGATCCCTCTCTCCCCGATCCCTCTCTCTCCGATCCCTCTCTCCCTGATCCCTCTCTCCCCGATCCCTCTCTCCCTGATCCCTCTCCCTCCGATCCCTCTCTCTCCGAGCCCTCTCTCTCCGATCCCTCTCTCCCCAATCCCTCTCTCTCCGATCCCTCTCTCCCTGATCCCTCTCTCCCCAATCCCTCTCTCCCTGATCCCTCTCTCCCTGATCCCTCTCTCCCCGATCGCTCTCTCCCGATCCCTCTCTCTCTGATCCCTCTCTCTCCCGATCCCTCTCTCTCTGATCCCTCTCTCCCCAATCCCTCTCTCCCTGATCCCTCTATCTCCCCATCCCTCTCTCTCTGATCCCTCTCTCCCCGATCCCTCTCTCTCCGATCCCTCTCTCCCTGATCCCTCTCTCCCCAATCCCTCTCTCCCTGATCCCTCTCTCCTCGATCGCTCTCTCCCGATCCCTCTCTCGCTGATCCCTCTCTCTCCCGATCCCTCTCTCCCCGATCCCTCTCTCCCCATTCCCTCTCTCTCTCTCCGATCACTCTCTCCCCAATCCCTCTCTCTCTGATCCCTCTCTCTCCCGATCCCTCTCTCTCTGATCCCTCTCTCTCTGATCCCTCTCTCTCCGATCCCTGTCTCCCCGATCCCTCTCTCTCCCCGATCCCTCTCTCCCCAATCCCTCTCTCTCTCTCCGATCCCTCTCTCCCCAATCCCTCTCTCTCCGATCCCTCTCTCTCTCCCGATCCCTCTCTCTCTGATCCCTCTCTCCCCGATCCCTCTCTCTCCGATCCCTCTCTCTCTGATCCCTCTCTCTCCCGATCCCTCTCTCTCTGATCCCTCTCTCCCTCCCGATCCCTCTCTCTCCCGATCCCTCTCTCTCCCGATGCCTCTCTCTCTCTTCCCTCTCTCTCTGATGCCTCTCTCTCTGATCCCTCTCTCTCTGATCCCTCTCTCCCGATCCCTCTCTCTCTGATCCCTCTCTCTCCGATCTCTCTCTCCCTGATCCCTCTCTCCCCAATCCCTCTCTCCCTGTTCCCTCTCTCCCCGATCGCTCTCTCCCGATCCCTCTCTCGCTGATCCCTCTCTCTCCCGATCCCTCACTCCCCGATCCCTCTCTCTCCCGATCCCTCACTCCCCGATCCCTCTCTCTCTCCGATCCCTCTATCTCTGATCCCTCTCTCTCCCGATTCCTCTCTCTCTGATCCCTCTCTCTCCAATCCCTCTCTCCCCGATCCCTCTCTCTCTGATCCCTCTCTCTCTGATCCCTCTCTCCCTGATCCCTCTCTCCCTGATCCCTCTCTCTCCAATCCCTCTCTCCCCGATCCCTCTCTCTCCCCGATCCCTCTCTCCCCAATCCCTCTCTCTCACTCCGATCATTCTCTCCCCAATCCCTCTCTCTCTGATCCCTCTCTCTCCCGATCCCTCTCTCCCTGATCCCTCTCTCTCCAATCCCTCTCTCCCCGATCCCTCTCTCTCCCCGATCCCTCTCTCCCCAATCCCTCTCTTTCTCTCCGATCCCTCTCTCCCCAATCCCTCTCTCTCTGATCCCTCTCTCTCCCGATCCCTCTCTCTCTGATCCCTCTCTCTCTGATCCCTCTCTCTCCGATCCCTCTCTCCCCGATCCCTCTCTCTCCCCGATCCCTCTCTCCCCAATCCCTCTCTCTCTCTCCGATCCCTCTCTCCCCAATCCCTCTCTCTCTGATCCCTCTCTCTCCGATCCCTCTCTCTCCGATCCCTCTCTCTCTGATCCCTCTCTCTCTCCCGATCCCTCTCTCTCTGATCCCTCTCTCCCCGATCCCTCTCTCTCCGATCCCTCTCTCTCTGATCCCTCTCTCTCCCGATCCCTCTCTCTCTGATCCCTCTCTCTCTCCCTGATCCCTCTCTCTCCGATCCCTCTCTCCCCGATCCCCCTCTTCCCAATCCCTCTCTCCCCGATCCCTCTCTCCCCGATCCCTCTCTCTCCGATCCCTCTCTCTCCCCGATCCCTCTCTCCCCGATCCCTCTCTCTCTGATCCCTCTCTCCCCGATCCCTCTCTCTCTCCGATCCCTCTATCTCTGATCCCTCTCTCTCCCGATTCCTCTCTCTCTGATCCCTCTCTCTCCCGATCCCTCTATCTCTGATCCCTCTTTCTCCCGATCCCTCTCTCCCCGATCCCTCGCTCTCCGATCCCTCTCTCTCCCTGATCCCTCTCTCTCCAATCCCTCTCTCCCCGATCCCTCTCTCTCCGATCCCTCTCTCTCCCTGATCCCTCTCTCTCCAATCCCTCTCTCCCCGATCCCTCTCTCCCCGATCCCTCTCTCTCCGATCCCTCTCTCTCCGATCCCTCTCTCTCTGATCCCTCTCTCCCCGATCCCTCTCTCTCCCGATCCCTCTCTCTCTGATCCCTCTCTCTCCGATCCCTCTCTCTCCGATCCCTCTCTCTCCGATCCCTCTCTCTCAGATCCCTCTCTCTCCGTTCCCTCTCTCTCTGATCCCTCTCTCTCTGATCCCTCTCTCCCTGATCCCTCTCTCCCTGATCCCTCTCTCCCCAATCCCTCTCTCTCCGATCCCTCTCTCCCTGATCCCTCTCTCCCCGATCCCTCTCTCTCCGATCCCTCTCTCCCTGATCCCTCTCTCTCCGATCCCTCTCTCTCCCGATCCCTCTCTCTCAGTTCCCTCTCTCTCCGATCCCTCTCTCTCAGATCCCTCTCTCTCCCGATCCCTCTCTCTCTGATCCCTCTCTCTCTCCCGATCCCTCTCTCTCTGATCCCTCTCTCTCTCCCGATCCCTCTCTCTCCGATCCCTCTCTCTATGATCCCTCGCTCTCCGATCCCTCTCTCTATGATCCCTCGCTCTCCGATCCCTCTCTCTCCGATCCCTCTCTCCCCGATCCCTCTCTCCCCGATCCCTCTCTCTCCGATCCCTCTCTCCCTGATCCCTCTCTCCCCGATCCCTCTCTCCCTGATCCCTCTCCCTCCGATCCCTCTCTCTCCGAGCCCTCTCTCTCCGATCCCTCTCTCCCCAATCCCTCTCTCTCCGATCCCTCTCTCCCTGATCCCTCTCTCCCCAATCCCTCTCTCCCTGATCCCTCTCTCCCTGATCCCTCTCTCCCCGATCGCTCTCTCCCGATCCCTCTCTCTCTGATCCCTCTCTCTCCCGATCCCTCTCTCTCTGATCCCTCTCTCCCCAATCCCTCTCTCCCTGATCCCTCTATCTCCCGATCCCTCTCTCTCTGATCCCTCTCTCCCCGATCCCTCTCTCTCCGATCCCTCTCTCCCCGATCCCCCTCTCCCCAATCCCTCTCTCCCCGATCCCTCTCTCCCCGATCCCTCTCTCTCCGATCCCTCTCTCTCCCCGATCCCTCTCTCCCCGATCCCTCTCTCTCTGATCCCTCTCTCCCCGATCCCTCTCTCTCTCCGATCCCTCTATCTCTGATCCCTCTCTCTCCCGATTCCTCTCTCTCTGATCCCTCTCTCTCCCGATCCCTCTATCTCTGATCCCTCTCTCTCCCGATCCCTCTCTCCCCGATCCCTCTCTCTCCGATCCCTCTCTCTCCCTGATCCCTCTCTCTCCAATCCCTCTCTCCCCGATCCCTCTCTCTCCGATCCCTCTCTCTCCCTGATCCCTCTCTCTCCAATCCCTCTCTCCCCGATCCCTCTCTCCCCGATCCCTCTCTCTCCGATCCCTCTCTCTCCGATCCCTCTCTCTCTGATCCCTCTCTCCCCGATCCCTCTCTCTCCCGATCCCTCTCTCCCCGATCCCTCTCTCCCCGATCCCTCTCTCTCCGATCCCTCTCTCTCCGATCCCTCTCTCTCTGATCCCTCTCTCCCCGATCCCTCTCTCTCCCGATCCCTCTCTCTCTGATCCCTCTCTCTCCGATCCCTCTCTCTCCGATCCCTCTCTCTCAGATCCCTCTCTCTCCGTTCCCTCTCTCTCTGATCCCTCTCTCTCTGATCCCTCTCTCCCCGATCCCTCTCTCCCTGATCCCTCTCTCCCCAATCCCTCTCTCTCCGATCCCTCTCTCCCTGATCCCTCTCTCCCCGATCCCTCTCTCTCCGAACCCTCTCTCCCTGATCCCTCTCTCTCCGATCCCTCTCTCTCCCGATCCCTCTCTCTCAGTTCCCTCTCTCTCCGATCCCTCTCTCTCAGATCCCTCTCTCTCCCGATCCCTCTCTCTCTGATCCCTCTCTCTCTCCCGATCCCTCTCTCTCTGATCCCTCTCTCTCTCCCGATCCCTCTCTCTCCGATCCCTCTCTCTATGATCCCTCGCTCTCCGATCCCTCTCTCTATGATCCCTCGCTCTCCGATCCCTCTCTCTCCGATCCCTCTCTCCCCGATCCCTCTCTCCCCGATCCCTCTCTCTCCGATCCCTCTCTCCCTGATCCCTCTCTCCCCGATCCCTCTCTCCCTGATCCCTCTCCCTCCGATCCCTCTCTCTCCGAGCCCTCTCTCTCCGATCCCTCTCTCCCCAATCCCTCTCTCTCCGATCCCTCTCTCCCTGATCCCTCTCTCCCCAATCCCTCTCTCCCTGATCCCTCTCTCCCTGATCCCTCTCTCCCCGATCGCTCTCTCCCGATCCCTCTCTCTCTGATCCCTCTCTCTCCCGATCCCTCTCTCTCTGATCCCTCTCTCCCCAATCCCTCTCTCCCTGATCCCTCTATCTCCCGATCCCTCTCTCTCTGATCCCTCTCTCCCCGATCCCTCTCTCTCCGATCCCTCTCTCCCTGATCCCTCTCTCCCCAATCCCTCTCTCCCTGATCCCTCTCTCCTCGATCGCTCTCTCCCGATCCCTCTCTCGCTGATCCCTCTCTCTCCCGATCCCTCTCTCCCCGATCCCTCTCTCCCCATTCCCTCTCTCTCTCTCCGATCACTCTCTCCCCAATCCCTCTCTCTCTGATCCCTCTCTCTCCCGATCCCTCTCTCTCTGATCCCTCTCTCTCTGATCCCTCTCTCTCCGATCCCTGTCTCCCCGATCCCTCTCTCTCCCCGATCCCTCTCTCCCCAATCCCTCTCTCTCTCTCCGATCCCTCTCTCCCCAATCCCTCTCTCTCTGATCCCTCTCTCTCTCCCGATCCCTCTCTCTCTGATCCCTCTCTCCCTGATCCCTCTCTCTCCGATCCCTCTCTCCCCGATCCCTCTCTCTCCCGATCCCTCTCTCTCTGATCCCTCTCTCCCTCCCGATCCCTCTCTCTCCCGATCCCTCTCTCTCCCGATGCCTCTCTCTCTCTTCCCTCTCTCTCTGATGCCTCTATCTCTGATCCCTCTCTCTCCCGATTCCTCTCTCTCTGATCCCTCTCTCTCCCGATCCCTCTATCTCTGATCCCTCTTTCTCCCGATCCCTCTCTCCCCGATCCCTCTCTCTCCGATCCCTCTCTCTCCCTGATCCCTCTCTCTCCAATCCCTCTCTCCCCGATCCCTCACTCTCCGATCCCTCTCTCTCCCTGATCCCTCTCTCTCCAATCCCTCTCTCCCCGATCCCTCTCTCCCCGATCCCTCTCTCTCCGATCCCTCTCTCTCCGATCCCTCTCTCTCTGATCCCTCTCTCCCCGATCCCTCTCTCTCCCGATCCCTCTCTCTCTGATCCCTCTCTCTCCGATCCCTCTCTCTCCGATCCCTCTCTCTCCGATCCCTCTCTCTCAGATCCCTCTCTCTCCGTTCCCTCTCTCTCTGATCCCTCTCTCTCTGATCCCTCTCTCCCTGATCCCTCTCTCCCTGATCCCTCTCTCCCCGATCCCTCTCTCTCCGATCCCTCTCTCCCTGATCCCTCTCTCCCCGATCCCTCTCTCTCCGATCCCTCTCTCCCTGATCCCTCTCTCTCCGATCCCTCTCTCTCCCGATCCCTCTCTCTCAGTTCCCTCTCTCTCCGATCCCTCTCTCTCAGATCCCTCTCTCTCCCGATCCCTCTCTCTCTGATCCCTCTCTCTCTCCCGATCCCTCTCTCTCTGATCCCTCTCTCTCTCCCGATCCCTCTCTCTCCGATCCCTCTCTCTATGATCCCTCGCTCTCCGATCCCTCTCTCTATGATCCCTCGCTCTCCGATCCCTCTCTCTCCGATCCCTCTCTCCCCGATCCCTCTCTCCCCGATCCCTCTCTCTCCGATCCCTCTCTCCCTGATCCCTCTCTCCCCGATCCCTCTCTCCCTGATCCCTCTCCCTCCGATCCCTCTCTCTCCGAGCCCTCTCTCTCCGATCCCTCTCTCCCCAATCCCTCTCTCTCCGATCCCTCTCTCCCTGATCCCTCTCTCCCCAATCCCTCTCTCCCTGATCCCTCTCTCCCTGATCCCTCTCTCCCCGATCGCTCTCTCCCGATCCCTCTCTCTCTGATCCCTCTCTCTCCCGATCCCTCTCTCTCTGATCCCTCTCTCCCCAATCCCTCTCTCCCTGATCCCTCTATCTCCCGATCCCTCTCTCTCTGATCCCTCTCTCCCCGATCCCTCTCTCTCCGATCCCTCTCTCCCCGATCCCCCTCTCCCTAATCCCTCTCTCCCCGATCCCTCTCTCCCCGATCCCTCTCTCTCCGATCCCTCTCTCTCCCCGATCCCTCTCTCCCCGATCCCTCTCTCTCTGATCCCTCTCTCCCCGATCCCTCTCTCTCTCCGATCCCTCTATCTCTGATCCCTCTCTCTCCCGATTCCTCTCTCTCTGATCCCTCTCTCTCCCGATCCCTCTATCTCTGATCCCTCTCTCTCCCGATCCCTCTCTCCCCGATCCCTCTCTCTCCGATCCCTCTCTCTCCCTGATCCCTCTCTCTCCAATCCCTCTCTCCCCGATCCCTCTCTCTCCGATCCCTCTCTCTCCCTGATCCCTCTCTCTCCAATCCCTCTCTCCCCGATCCCTCTCTCCCCGATCCCTCTCTCTCCGATCCCTCTCTCTCCGATCCCTCTCTCTCTGATCCCTCTCTCCCCGATCCCTCTCTCTCCCGATCCCTCTCTCTCTGATCCCTCTCTCTCCGATCCCTCTCTCTCCGATCCCTCTCTCTCAGATCCCTCTCTCTCCGTTCCCTCTCTCTCTGATCCCTCTCTCTCTGATCCCTCTCTCCCCGATCCCTCTCTCCCTGATCCCTCTCTCCCCAATCCCTCTCTCTCCGATCCCTCTCTCCCTGATCCCTCTCTCCCCGATCCCTCTCTCTCCGAACCCTCTCTCCCTGATCCCTCTCTCTCCGATCCCTCTCTCTCCCGATCCCTCTCTCTCCGTTCCCTCTCTCTCTGATCCCTCTCTCTCTGATCCCTCTCTCCCTGATCCCTCTCTCCCTGATCCCTCTCTCCCCAATCCCTCTCTCTCCGATCCCTCTCTCCCTGATCCCTCTCTCCCCGATCCCTCTCTCTCCGATCCCTCTCTCCCTGATCCCTCTCTCTCCGATCCCTCTCTCTCCCGATCCCTCTCTCTCAGTTCCCTCTCTCTCCGATCCCTCTCTCTCAGATCCCTCTCTCTCCCGATCCCTCTCTCTCTGATCCCTCTCTCTCTCCCGATCCCTCTCTCTCTGATCCCTCTCTCTCTCCCGATCCCTCTCTCTCCGATCCCTCTCTCTATGATCCCTCGCTCTCTGATCCCTCTCTCTATGATCCCTCGCTCTCCGATCCCTCTCTCTCCGATCCCTCTCTCCCCGATCCCTCTCTCCCCGATCCCTCTCTCTCCG
Organism: Chiloscyllium punctatum; assembly: GCF_047496795.1. Classification (NCBI taxonomy): domain Eukaryota; kingdom Metazoa; phylum Chordata; class Chondrichthyes; order Orectolobiformes; family Hemiscylliidae; genus Chiloscyllium; species Chiloscyllium punctatum. Next base: position 61,620,285 of record NC_092772.1, on the reverse strand, counting down.
ATCCCTCTCTCCCTGATCCCTCTCTCCCCGATCCCTCTCTCCCTGATCCCTCTCCCTCCGATCCCTCTCTCTCCGAGCCCTCTCTCTCCGATCCCTCTCTCCCCAATCCCTCTCTCTCCGATCCCTCTCTCCCTGATCCCTCTCTCCCCAATCCCTCTCTCCCTGATCCCTCTCTCCCTGATCCCTCTCTCCCCGATCGCTCTCTCCCGATCCCTCTCTCTCTGATCCCTCTCTCTCCCGATCCCTCTCTCTCTGATCCCTCTCTCCCCAATCCCTCTCTCCCTGATCCCTCTATCTCCCGATCCCTCTCTCTCTGATCCCTCTCTCCCCGATCCCTCTCTCTCCGATCCCTCTCTCCCTGATCCCTCTCTCCCCAATCCCTCTCTCCCTGATCCCTCTCTCCTCGATCGCTCTCTCCCGATCCCTCTCTCGCTGATCCCTCTCTCTCCCGATCCCTCTCTCCCCGATCCCTCTCTCCCCATTCCCTCTCTCTCTCTCCGATCACTCTCTCCCCAATCCCTCTCTCTCTGATCCCTCTCTCTCCCGATCCCTCTCTCTCTGATCCCTCTCTCTCTGATCCCTCTCTCTCCGATCCCTGTCTCCCCGATCCCTCTCTCTCCCCGATCCCTCTCTCCCCAATCCCTCTCTCTCTCTCCGATCCCTCTCTCCCCAATCCCTCTCTCTCTGATCCCTCTCTCTCTCCCGATCCCTCTCTCTCTGATCCCTCTCTCCCCGATCCCTCTCTCTCCGATCCCTCTCTCCCCGATCCCTCTCTCTCCCGATCCCTCTCTCTCTGATCCCTCTCTCCCTCCCGATCCCTCTCTCTCCCGATCCCTCTCTCTCCCGATGCCTCTCTCTCTCTTCCCTCTCTCTCTGATGCCTCTCTCTCTGATCCCTCTCTCTCTGATCCCTCTCTCCCGATCCCTCTCTCTCTGATCCCTCTCTCTCCGATCTCTCTCTCCCTGATCCCTCTCTCCCCAATCCCTCTCTCCCTGTTCCCTCTCTCCCCCCGATCGCTCTCTCCCGATCCCTCTCTCGCTGATCCCTCTCTCTCCCGATCCCTCACTCCCCGATCCCTCTCTCCCCAATCCCTCTCTCTCACTCCGATCACTCTCTCCCCAATCCCTCTCTCTCTGATCCCTCTCTCTCCCGATCCCTCTCTCCCTGATCCCTCTCTCTCCAATCCCTCTCTCCCCGATCCCTCTCTCTCCCCGATCCCTCTCTCCCCAATCCCTCTCTTTCTCTCCGATCCCTCTCTCCCCAATCCCTCTCTCTCTGATCCCTCTCTCTCCCGATCCCTCTCTCTCTGATCCCTCTCTCTCTGATCCCTCTCTCTCCGATCCCTCTCTCCCCGATCCCTCTCTCTCCCCGATCCCTCTCTCCCCAATCCCTCTCTCTCTCTCCGATCCCTCTCTCCCCAATCCCTCTCTCTCTGATCCCTCTCTCTCCGATCCCTCTCTCTCCGATCCCTCTCTCTCTGATCCCTCTCTCTCTCCCGATCCCTCTCTCTCTGATCCCTCTCTCCCCGATCCCTCTCTCTCCGATCCCTCTCTCTCTGATCCCTCTCTCTCCCGATCCCTCTCTCTCTGATCCCTCTCTCTCTCCCGATCCCTCTCTCTCTGATCCCTCTCTCTCTCTCCCGATCCCTCTCTCTCTGATCCCTCTCTCTCCGATCCCTCTCTCTCTGATCCCTCTCTCTCCCGATCCCTCTCTCTCTGATCCCTCTCTCTCTCCCGATCCCTCTCTCTCTGAACCCTCTCTCTCTCCCGATCCCTCTCTCTCCGTTCCCTCTCTCTATGATCCCTCGCTCTCCGATCCCTCTCTCTCTGATCCCTCTCTCTCTGACCCCTCTCTCTATGGTCCCTCGCTCTCCGATCCCTCTCTCCCCGATCCCTCTCTCCCCGATCCCTCTCTCTCCGATCCCTCTCTCTCCGATCCCTCTCTCTCCGATCCCTCTCTCCCCGATCCCTCTCTCTCTCCGATCCCTCTCTCTCCCCAATCCCTCTCTCTCTGGTCCCTCTCTCTCTGATCCCTCTCTCCCTGATCTCTCTCTCCCCGATCCCTCTCTCTCCGATCCCTCTCTCTCCGATCCCTCTCTCTCCCGATCCCTCTCTCTCAGATCCCTCTCACTCCGATCCCTCTCTCTCCGATCCCTCTCTCTCAGATCCCTCTCTCTCCGATCCCTCTCTCCCCGATCCCTCTCTCTCCGATCCCTCTCTCTCTCCGATCCCTCTCTCCCCAATCCCTCTTTCCGATCACTCTCTCCCTGATCCCTCTCTCCCCGATCCCTCTCTCCCTGATCCCTCTCTCTCCGATCCCTCTCTCCCCGATCCCTCTCTCTCCGATCCCTCTCTCTATGATCCCTCGCTCTCCGATCCCTCTCTCTCTGATCCCTCTCTCTCTGATCCCTCTCTCTCTGATCCCTCTCTCCCCGATCCCTCTCTCTCTGATCCCTCTCTCTCCCGATTCCTCTCTCTCTGATCACCCTCTCTCTGATCCGTCTCTCTACCGATCCCTCTCTCCCCGATCCCTCTCTCTCCGATCCCTCTCTCCCCGATCCCTCTCTCTCTCTGATCCCTCTCTCTCTGATCCCTCTATCCCCGATCCCTCTATCCCCGATCCCTCTCTCTCTGATCCCTCTCTCCCGATTCCTCTCTCCCCGATCCCTCTCTCCCGATTCCTCTCTCCCCGATCCCTCTCTCTATGATCCCTCTCTCTCCAATCCCTCTCTCCCCGATCCCTCTCTCTCCGATCCCTCTCTCTCCCGATCCCTCTCTCCCCGATCCCTCTCTCTCCGATCCCTCTCTCTCCCGATCCCTCTCTCCCCGATCCCTCTCTCTCTCCGATCCCTCTCTCTCTGATCCCTCTCTCTCTGATCCCTCTCTCTCTGATCCCTCTCTCCCCAATCCCTCTCTCTCCGATCCCTCTCTCCCCAATCCCTCTCTCTCCGATCCCTCTCTCTCCCCGATCCCTCTCTCTCCCCGATCCCTCTCTCTCCGATCCCTCTCTCTCTGATCCCTCTCTCCACGATCCCTCTCTCTCTCCCGATCCCTCTCTCTCCGATCCCTCTCTCTCTGATCCCTCTCTCTCCGATCCCTCTCTCTCTGATCCCTCTCTCTCCGATCCCTCTCTCCCCGATCCCTCTCTCTCTGATCCCTCTCTCTCCCGATCCCTCTCTCTGATCCCTCTCTCTTTGATCCCTCTCTCTCCCGATCCCTCTCTCTCTGATCCCTCTCTCTCTGATCCCTCTCTCTCCCTGATCCCTCTCTCTCCGATCCCTCTCTCCCCGATCCCTCTCTCTCCGATCCCTCTCTCCCCGATCCCTCTCTCTCTATTCCCTCTCTCTCCCGATCCCTCTCTCCCCGATCCATCTCTCTCCGATCCCTCTCTCCCCGATCCCTCTCTCTCTCTGATCCCTCTCTCTCTGATCCCTCTCTCCCCGATCCCTCTCTCTCCGATCCCTCTCTCCCCGATCCCTCTCTCTCCGATCCCTCTCTCTCTGATCCCTCTCTCTCTGATCCCTCTCTCTCTGATCCCTCTCTCTCCGATCCCTCTCTCCCCGATCCCTCTCTCTCTGATCCCTCTCTCCCTGATCCCTCTCTCTCCGATCCCTCTCTCCCCGATCCCTCTCTCTCCCGATCCCTCTCTCTCTGATCCCTCTCTCCCTCCCGATCCCTCTCTCTCCCGATCCCTCTCTCTCCCGATGCCTCTCTCTCTCTTCCCTCTCTCTCTGATGCCTCTATCTCTGATCCCTCTCTCTCCCGATTCCTCTCTCTCTGATCCCTCTCTCTCCCGATCCCTCTATCTCTGATCCCTCTTTCTCCCGATCCCTCTCTCCCCGATCCCTCTCTCTCCGATCCCTCTCTCTCCCTGATCCCTCTCTCTCCAATCCCTCTCTCCCCGATCCCTCTCTCTCCGATCCCTCTCTCTCCCTGATCCCTCTCTCTCCAATCCCTCTCTCCCCGATCCCTCTCTCCCCGATCCCTCTCTCCCCGATCCCTCTCTCTCCGATCCCTCTCTCTCCGATCCCTCTCTCTCTGATCCCTCTCTCCCCGATCCCTCTCTCTCCCGATCCCTCTCTCTCTGATCCCTCTCTCTCCGATCCCTCTCTCTCCGATCCCTCTCTCTCCGATCCCTCTCTCTCAGATCCCTCTCTCTCCGTTCCCTCTCTCTCTGATCCCTCTCTCTCTGATCCCTCTCTCCCTGATCCCTCTCTCCCTGATCCCTCTCTCCCCAATCCCTCTCTCTCCGATCCCTCTCTCCCTGATCCCTCTCTCCCCGATCCCTCTCTCTCCGATCCCTCTCTCCCTGATCCCTCTCTCTCCGATCCCTCTCTCTCCCGATCCCTCTCTCTCAGTTCCCTCTCTCTCCGATCCCTCTCTCTCAGATCCCTCTCTCTCCCGATCCCTCTCTCTCTGATCCCTCTCTCTCTCCCGATCCCTCTCTCTCTGATCCCTCTCTCTCTCCCGATCCCTCTCTCTCCGATCCCTCTCTCTATGATCCCTCGCTCTCCGATCCCTCTCTCTATGATCCCTCGCTCTCCGATCCCTCTCTCTCCGATCCCTCTCTCCCCGATCCCTCTCTCCCCGATCCCTCTCTCTCCGATCCCTCTCTCCCTGATCCCTCTCTCCCCGATCCCTCTCTCCCTGATCCCTCTCCCTCCGATCCCTCTCTCTCCGAGCCCTCTCTCTCCGATCCCTCTCTCCCCAATCCCTCTCTCTCCGATCCCTCTCTCCCTGATCCCTCTCTCCCCAATCCCTCTCTCCCTGATCCCTCTCTCCCTGATCCCTCTCTCCCCGATCGCTCTCTCCCGATCCCTCTCTCTCTGATCCCTCTCTCTCCCGATCCCTCTCTCTCTGATCCCTCTCTCCCCAATCCCTCTCTCCCTGATCCCTCTATCTCCCGATCCCTCTCTCTCTGATCCCTCTCTCCCCGATCCCTCTCTCTCCGATCCCTCTCTCCCCGATCCCCCTCTCCCCAATCCCTCTCTCCCCGATCCCTCTCTCCCCGATCCCTCTCTCTCCGATCCCTCTCTCTCCCCGATCCCTCTCTCCCCGATCCCTCTCTCTCTGATCCCTCTCTCCCCGATCCCTCTCTCTCTCCGATCCCTCTATCTCTGATCCCTCTCTCTCCCGATTCCTCTCTCTCTGATCCCTCTCTCTCCCGATCACTCTATCTCTGATCCCTCTCTCTCCCGATCCCTCTCTCCCCGATCCCTCTCTCTCCGATCCCTCTCTCTCCCTGATCCCTCTCTCTCCAATCCCTCTCTCCCCGATCCCTCTCTCTCCGATCCCTCTCTCTCCCTGATCCCTCTCTCTCCAATCCCTCTCTCCCCGATCCCTCTCTCCCCGATCCCTCTCTCTCCGATCCCTCTCTCTCCGATCCCTCTCTCTCTGATCCCTCTCTCCCCGATCCCTCTCTCTCCCGATCCCTCTCTCTCTGATCCCTCTCTCTCCGATCCCTCTCTCTCCGATCCCTCTCTCTCAGATCCCTCTCTCTCCGTTCCCTCTCTCTCTGATCCCTCTCTCTCTGATCCCTCTCTCCCCGATCCCTCTCTCCCTGATCCCTCTCTCCCCAATCCCTCTCTCTCCGATCCCTCTCTCCCTGATCCCTCTCTCCCCGATCCCTCTCTCTCCGAACCCTCTCTCCCTGATCCCTCTCTCTCCGATCCCTCTCTCTCCCGATCCCTCTCTCTCCGTTCCCTCTCTCTCTGATCCCTCTCTCTCTGATCCCTCTCTCCCTGATCCCTCTCTCCCTGATCCCTCTCTCCCCAATCCCTCTCTCTCCGATCCCTCTCTCCCTGATCCCTCTCTCCCCGATCCCTCTCTCTCCGATCCCTCTCTCCCTGATCCCTCTCTCTCCGATCCCTCTCTCTCCCGATCCCTCTCTCTCAGTTCCCTCTCTCTCCGATCCCTCTCTCTCAGATCCCTCTCTCTCCCGATCCCTCTCTCTCTGATCCCTCTCTCTCTCCCGATCCCTCTCTCTCCGATCCCTCTCTCTCCGATCCCTCTCTCCCCGATCCCTCTCTCCCCGATCCCTCTCTCTCCGATCCCTCTCTCCCTGATCCCTCTCTCCCCGATCCCTCTCTCCCTGATCCCTCTCCCTCCGATCCCTCTCTCTCCGAGCCCTCTCTCTCCGATCCCTCTCTCCCCAATCCCTCTCTCTCCGATCCCTCTCTCCCTGATCCCTCTCTCCCCAATCCCTCTCTCCCTGATCCCTCTCTCCCTGATCCCTCTCTCCCCGATCGCTCTCTCCCGATCCCTCTCTCTCTGATCCCTCTCTCTCCCGATCCCTCTCTCTCTGATCCCTCTCTCCCCAATCCCTCTCTCCCTGATCCCTCTATCTCCCGATCCCTCTCTCTCTGATCCCTCTCTCCCCGATCCCTCTCTCTCCGATCCCTCTCTCCCTGATCCCTCTCTCCCCAATCCCTCTCTCCCTGATCCCTCTCTCCTCGATCGCTCTCTCCCGATCCCTCTCTCGCTGATCCCTCTCTCTCCCGATCCCTCTCTCCCCGATCCCTCTCTCCCCATTCCCTCTCTCTCTCTCCGATCACTCTCTCCCCAATCCCTCTCTCTCTGATCCCTCTCTCTCCCGATCCCTCTCTCTCTGATCCCTCTCTCTCCGATCCCTGTCTCCCCGATCCCTCTCTCTCCCCGATCCCTCTCTCCCCAATCCCTCTCTCTCTCTCCGATCCCTCTCTCCCCAATCCCTCTCTCTCTGATCCCTCTCTCTCTCCCGATCCCTCTCTCTCTGATCCCTCTCTCCCCGATCCCTCTCTCTCCGATCCCTCTCTCCCCGAACCCTCTCTCTCCCGATCCCTCTCTCTCTGATCCCTCTCTCCCTCCCGATCCCTCTCTCTCCCGATCCCTCTCTCTCCCGATGCCTCTCTCTCTCTTCCCTCTCTCTCTGATGCCTCTCTCTCTGATCCCTCTCTCTCTGATCCCTCTCTCCCGATCCCTCTCTCTCTGATCCCTCTCTCTCCGATCTCTCTCTCCCTGATCCCTCTCTCCCCAATCCCTCTCTCCCTGTTCCCTCTCTCCCCCCGATCGCTCTCTCCCGATCCCTCTCTCGCTGATCCCTCTCTCTCCCGATCCCTCACTCCCCGATCCCTCTCTCCCCAATCCCTCTCTCTCACTCCGATCACTCTCTCCCCAATCCCTCTCTCTCTGATCCCTCTCTCTCCCGATCCCTCTCTCCCTGATCCCTCTCTCTCCAATCCCTCTCTCCCCGATCCCTCTCTCTCCCCGATCCCTCTCTCACCAATCCCTCTCTTTCTCTCCGATCCCTCTCTCCCCAATCCCTCTCTCTCTGATCCCTCTCTCTCCCGATCCCTCTCTCTCTGATCCCTCTCTCTCTGATCCCTCTCTCTCCGATCCCTCTCTCCCCGATCCCTCTCTCTCCCCGATCCCTCTCTCCCCAATCCCTCTCTCTCTCTCCGATCCCTCTCTCCCCAATCCCTCTCTCTCTGATCCCTCTCTCTCCGATCCCTCTCTCTCTGATCCCTCTCTCTCTCCCGATCCCTCTCTCTCTGATCCCTCTCTCCCCGATCCCTCTCTCTCCGATCCCTCTCTCTCTGATCCCTCTCTCTCCCGATCCCTCTCTCTCTGATCCCTCTCTCTCTCCCGATCCCTCTCTCTCTGATCCCTCTCTCTCTCTCCCGATCCCTCTCTCTCTGATCCCTCTCTCTCCGATCCCTCTCTCTCTGATCCCTCTCTCTCCCGATCCCTCTCTCTCTGATCCCTCTCTCTCTCCCGATCCCTCTCTCTCTGAACCCTCTCTCTCTCCCGATCCCTCTCTCTCCGTTCCCTCTCTCTATGATCCCTCGCTCTCCGATCCCTCTCTCTCTGATCCCTCTCTCTCTGACCCCTCTCTCTATGGTCCCTCGCTCTCCGATCCCTCTCTCCCCGATCCCTCTCTCCCCGATCCCTCTCTCTCCGATCCCTCTCTCTCCGATCCCTCTCTCTCCGATCCCTCTCTCCCCGATCCCTCTCTCTCTCCGATCCCTCTCTCTCCCCAATCCCTCTCTCTCTGGTCCCTCTCTCTCTGATCCCTCTCTCCCTGATCTCTCTCTCCCCGATCCCTCTCTCTCCGATCCCTCTCTCTCCGATCCCTCTCTCTCCCGATCCCTCTCTCTCAGATCCCTCTCACTCCGATCCCTCTCTCTCCGATCCCTCTCTCTCAGATCCCTCTCTCTCCGATCCCTCTCTCCCCGATCCCTCTCTCTCCGATCCCTCTCTCTCTCCGATCCCTCTCTCCCCAATCCCTCTTTCCGATCACTCTCTCCCTGATCCCTCTCTCCCCGATCCCTCTCTCCCTGATCCCTCTCTCTCCGATCCCTCTCTCCCCGATCCCTCTCTCTCCGATCCCTCTCTCTATGATCCCTCGCTCTCCGATCCCTCTCTCTCTGATCCCTCTCTCTCTGATCCCTCTCTCTCTGATCCCTCTCTCCCCGATCCCTCTCTCTCTGATCCCTCTCTCTCCCGATTCCTCTCTCTCTGATCACCCTCTCTCTGATCCGTCTCTCTACCGATCCCTCTCTCCCCGATCCCTCTCTCTCCGATCCCTCTCTCCCCGATCCCTCTCTCTCTCTGATCCCTCTCTCTCTGATCCCTCTATCCCCGATCCCTCTATCCCCGATCCCTCTCTCTCTGATCCCTCTCTCCCGATTCCTCTCTCCCCGATCCCTCTCTCTCTGATCCCTCTCTCTCCGATCCCTCTCTCTCTGATCCCTCTCTCTCCAATCCCTCTCTCCCCGATCCCTCTCTCTCCGATCCCTCTCTCTCCCGATCCCTCTCTCCCCGATCCCTCTCTCTCCGATCCCTCTCTCTCCCGATCCCTCTCTCCCCGATCCCTCTCTCTCTCCGATCCCTCTCTCTCTGATCCCTCTCTCTCTGATCCCTCTCTCTCTGATCCCTCTCTCCCCAATCCCTCTCTCTCCGATCCCTCTCTCCCCAATCCCTCTCTCTCCGATCCCTCTCTCTCCCCGATCCCTCTCTCTCCCCGATCCCTCTCTCTCCGATCCCTCTCTCTCTGATCCCTCTCTCCACGATCCCTCTCTCTCTCCCGATCCCTCTCTCTCCGATCCCTCTCTCTCTGATCCCTCTCTCTCCGATCCCTCTCTCTCTGATCCCTCTCTCTCCGATCCCTCTCTCCCCGATCCCTCTCTCTCTGATCCCTCTCTCTCCCGATCCCTCTCTCTGATCCCTCTCTCTTTGATCCCTCTCTCTCCCGATCCCTCTCTCTCTGATCCCTCTCTCTCTGATCCCTCTCTCTCCCTGATCCCTCTCTCTCCGATCCCTCTCTCCCCGATCCCTCTCTCTCCGATCCCTCTCTCCCCGATCCCTCTCTCTCTATTCCCTCTCTCTCCCGATCCCTCTCTCCCCGATCCCTCTCTCTCAGATCCCTCTCACTCCGATCCCTCTCTCTCCGATCCCTCTCTCTCAGATCCCTCTCTCTCCGATCCCTCTCTCCCCGATCCCTCTCTCTCTCCGATCCCTCTCTCTCCCCAATCCCTCTCTCTCTGGTCCCTCTCTCTCTGATCCCTCTCTCCCCGATCCCTCTCTCTCTGATCCCTCTCTCTCTGATCCCTCTCTCTCCCTGATCCCTCTCTCCCTGATCTCTCTCTCCCCGATCCCTCTCTCTCTGATCCCTCTCTCTCTGATCCCTCTCTCCCCGATCCCTCTCTCTCCGATCCCTCTCTCCCCGATCCCTCTCTCTCCGATCCCTCTCTCTCTGATCCCTCTCTCTCTGATCCCTCTCTCTCTGATCCCTCTCTCTCCGATCCCTCTCTCCCCGATCCCTCTCTCTCCGATCCCTCTCTCTCCCTGATCCCTCTCTCTCCGATCCCTCTCTCTCTGATCCCTCTCTCTCTGATCCCTCTCTCCCCGATCCCTCTCTCTCTCCCGATCCCTGTCTCTCCTATCCCTCTCTCCCCGATCCCTCTCTCTCCAATCCCTCTCTCTCCGATCCCTCTCTCTCCCTGATCCCTCTCTCTCCGATCCCTCTCTCTCTGATCCCTCTCTCTCTGATCCCTCTCTCCCCGATCCCTCTCTCTCTCCCGATCCCTGTCTCTCCGATCCCTCTCTCTCTGATCCCTCTCTCTCCGATCCCTCTCTCTCCGATCCCTCTCTCTCCTATCCCTCTCTCCCCGATCCCTCTCTCTCCGATCCCTCTCTCCCCGATCCCTCTCTCCCCAATTCCTCTCTCCCCGATCCGTCTCTCTCTGATCCCTCTCTCCCAGATCCCTCTCTCCCCAATCCCTCTCTCTCCGATCCCTCTCTCCCCGATCCCTCTCTCTCCAATCCCTCTCTCCCCGATCCCTCTCTCTCCGATCCCTCTCTCCCCGATCCCTCTCTCTCCGATCCCTCTCTCCCTGATCTCTCTCTCCCCAATCCCTCTCTCCCTGATCCCTCTCTCCCCAATCCCTCTCTCTCCGATCCCTCTCTCCCCGATCCCTCTCTCTCCGATCCCTCTCTCCCTGATCCCTCTCTCCCCAATCCCTCTCTCCCTGATCCCTCTCTCTCCGATCCCTCTCTCCCCAATCCCTCTCTCTATGATCCCTCTCTCCCCGATCCCTCTCTCTCTGATCCCTCTCTCCCCAATCCCTCTCTCTCCGATCCCTCTCTCTCCGATCCCTCTCTCTCCCCGATCCCTCTCTCTCCCCAAGCCCTCTCTCTCTCCCGATCCCTCTTTCTCCGATCCCTCTCTCTCTGATCCCTCTCTCCGATCCCTCTCTCCCCGATCCCTCTCTCTCCGATCCCTCTCTCTCTGATCCCTCTCTCCCCGATTCCTCTCTCTCCGATCCCTCTCTCTCCGATCTCTCTCTCTCTGATCCCTTTCTCTCTGATCCCTCTCTCCCTGATCCCTCTCTCCCCGATCCCTCTCTCCCCGATCCCTCTCTCTCTGATCCCTCTCTCCCCGATCCCTCTCTCTGATCCCTCTCTCTCTGATCGCTCTCTCTCCGAATCCTCTCTCTCTGATCGCTCTCTCTCCGATCCCTCTCTCTCCGAACCCTCTCTCTCTGATCCCTCTCTGTCCGAACCCTTTCTCTCTGATCCCTCTCTCTCCGATCCCTCTCACTTTGATCCCTCTCTCTCTCCGATCTCTCTCTCTCCGATTCCTCTCTCTCTGATCCCTCTCTCCCCAATCCCTCTCTCCCCGATCCCTCTCTCTCCGATCCCTCTCTCCCCGATCCCTCTCTCCCCGATCCCTCTCTCCCCGATCCCTCTCTCCCTGATCCCTCTCTCCCTGATCCCTCTCTCTCCGATCCCTCTCTCCCCGATCCCCCTCTCCCCAATCCCTCTCTCCCCGATCCCTCTCTCCCCGATCCCTCTCTCTCCGATCCCTCTCTCTCCCCGATCCCTCCCTCCCCGATCCCTCTCTCCCCGATCCCTCTCTCTCCGATCCCTCTCTCTCCCTGATCCCTCTCTCCCCGATCCCTCCCTCCCCGATCCCTCTCTCCCCGATCCCTCTCTCTCCGATCCCTCTCTCTCCCTGATCCCTCTCTCCCCGATCCCTCTCTCCCTGATCCCTCTCTCTCCGATCCCTCTCTCTCTGATCCCTCTCTCTCCCGATCCCTCTCTCTCTGATCCCTCTCTCTCTCTGATCCCTCTCTCTTTGATCCCTCTCTCTCTGATCCCTCTCTCTCTGATCCCTCTCTCCCTGATCCCTCTCTCTCTGAGCCCTCTCTCTCCGATCCCTCTCTCTCCCCGATCCCTCTCTCCCCGATCCCTCTCTCTCCGATCCCTCTCTCTCCCGATCCCTCTCTCTCTGATCCCTCTCTCTCTCTGATCCCTCTCTCTCTGATCCCTCTCTCCCTGATCCCTCTCTCCCCGATCCCTCTCTCTTCAATCCCTCTCTCCCCGATCCCTCTCTCTCCCCGATCCCTCTCTCCGATCCCTCTCTCTCCGAACCCTCTCTCTCTGATCCCTCTCTCTCCGAACCCTCTCTCTCTGATCCCTCTCTCTCCGAACCCTCTCTCTCTGATCCCTCTCTCTCCGATCCCTCTCACTTTGATCCCTCTCTCTCTCCGATCTCTCTCTCTCCGATCCCTCTCTCTCCGAACCCTCTCTCTTTGATCCCTCTCTCTCCGAACCCTCTCTCTCTGATCCCTTTCTCTCTGATTCCTCTCTCCCTGATCCCTCTCTCCCCGATCCCTCTCTCCCCGATCCCTCTCTCCGATCCCTCTCTCTCCGAACCCTCTCTCCCCGATCCCTCTCTCTCTGATCCCTCTCTCTCTGATCCCTCTCTCCCCAATCCCGCTCTCTCTGATCCCTCTCTCTCCGATCCCCCTCTCTCTGATCCCTCTCTCCCTGATCCCTCTCTCTCCGATCCCTCTCTCCCCGATCCCTCTCTCCCCGATCCCTCTCTCTCCGATCCCTCTCTCCCCGATCCCTCTCTCCCCGATCCATCTCTCCCCGATCCCTCTCTCTCCGATCCCTCTCTCCCCGATCCCTCTCTCCCCGATCCCTCTCTCTCCGATCCCTCTCTCCCCGATCCCTCTCTCTCCGATCCCTCTCTGCCCGATCCCTCTCTCCCCGATCCCTCTCTCCCCGATCCCTCTCTCCCTGATCCCTCTCTCTCCGATCCCTCTCTCCCCGATCCCTCTCTCCCCGATCCCTCTCTCCCCGATCCCTCTCTCTCCGATCCCTCTCTCTCCCCGATCCCTCTCTCCCCGATCCCTCTCTCCCCGATCCCTCTCTCTCCGATCCCTCTCTCTCCCCGATCCCTCTCTCCCCGATCCCTCTCTCTCCGATCCCTCTCTCTCCGATCCCTCTCTCCCCGATCCCTCTCTCCCCGATCCCTCTCTCTCCGATCCCTCTCTCTCCGATCCCTCTCTCCCCGATCCCTCTCTCTCCGATCCCTCTCTCTCCGATCCCTCTCTCCCCGATCCCTCTCTCTCTGATCCCTCTCTCCGATCCCTCTCTCTCTGATCCCTTTCTCTCTGATCCCTCTCTCCGATCCCTCTCTCTCTGATCCCTCTCTCCGATCCCTCTCTGTCTGATCCCTCTCTCTCTCTGATCCCTCTCTCTCTGATCCCTCTCTCGCTCTGATCCCTCTCTCTCTGATCCCTCTCTCTCTGATCCCTCTCTCCCTGATCCCTCTCTCCCCGATCCCTCTCTCTCCCCGATCCCTGTCTCCGATCCCTCTCTCTCCGAACCCTCTCTCTCTGATCCCTCTCTCTCCGAACCCTCTCTCTGATCCCTCTCTCTCCGATCCCTCTCACTTTGATCCCTCTCTCTCTCCGATCTCTCTCTCTCCGATCCCTCTCTCTCTAATCCCCCTTCCCAATCCCTCTCTCTAATCCCTCTCTCTCTGATCACCCCCTCTCTGTTCCCTCTCTCCGATTCCTCTCTTCGATCCCCCTCTCTCCAATCCCCCTCTCTCCGATCCCTCTCTCCGATCCCCTTCTCCAACCCCTCTCTCTCCGATCCCTCTCTCTGTAATCCCCCTTTCCAATCATTCTCTCGAATCCCCCTCTCTCCGATCCCTGTCTGTCCTTTCCCCTTCACTCTGGTCCCTCTTTCTCTTCCGTTCCCCCTCTCTCCGATCTCTCTCTCTCTCTCCGAATGTGGATTGGCCATGCTAACTTGTCCCCGAGTGATGAGCGATGTGTGCGTTGGATGTGCGGTAAATGCCGTGTAATTGGTGAATGTGACTCCGTGGGTCGGTGTAGACCTTTCGGGCCGAATGGCCTGTTTCCACACTGTCGGGACTCTCTGATGTAGGAGCAGAATTGGCCTCTCAGCCCATCAAGTCTGCTGTTCCATTTGGTCATGTTTGCGAGGTGTTTGAACCCCAAACTCCTGTGTCTCTCACCTCACTCCAATGTCGCAACTGAATCTGTCTCCATCACATTGTCCTCTGCATCATGTCATCGAAAAACACAACGATTCCACAACGCCTTGGTCCCCAAACACTGTCTCCCCTCCATCCAAACACTTTTGACTTTGTTCGGAAGCCTCTCATGTGACACTTTGTCAAGCTGCTCACGGGCTCTGTTCAGGAATTCCACATCCGCCTCTCAGTCTCCCGGGAGAGACAGATGGTGATGAATCGACTTGTATCCCTGCAGTCATCAGGTTAGAGAATGCTCCCAAGTCCTGTTCGGGCCAGAGACTCCGGAATTCCCATGTAACGGCACCATGGGAAAGATAATATGTTTCCGAGTCATGAGGGATCGTTGGAAGTCCAGATTAACCACATCGACCAGGCTCCCTTCATCAACCCACACTATACACTTCATCAAAGTAACCACCAGAAGCTCAATTAATCTGGTCTGCCTTTGCTCTGGAACCCCATGCTTCCTGGGGACAGTGTAGAGGGAGCTTTACTCTATATCTAACCCCGTGCTGTCCCTGTCCTGGGAGTGTTTGATGGGGGGACAGTGTAGATGGAGCTTTACTCTGTATCTAACCCCGTGCTGTCCCTGTCCTGGGAGTGTTTGATGGGGGGACAGTGTAGAGGGAGCTTTACTCTATATCTAACCCCGTGCTGTCCCTGTCCTGGGAGTGTTTGATGGGGGAACAGTGAAGAAAGAGCTTTACTCTGTATCTAACCCTGTGCTGTCCCTGTCCCTGGGAGTGTTTGATGGGGGGACAGTGTAGAGGGAGCTTTACTCTGTATCTAACCCCGTGCTGTCTCTGTCCCTGGGAGTGTTTGATAGGGGACAGTGTAGAGGGAGCTTTACTCTGTATCTAACCCCGTGCTGTTCCTGTCCTGGGAGTGTTTGATGGGGGGACAGTGTAGAGGATGCTTTACTCTGTATCGAACCCAAATTCTTTCTGTCCTGGGAGCTTTGCAAACCCCTCTATAAATATCTCTGCTCCTCTCACTCTGACTATATCTCCCCGCTTCAACCTTCCGATTGGCCGGGCTGTTGGTTTGCCACTGTCACATCCCTTTCCCTGCCCTGGGTGTATGTTTCATGTTGGTAATGGTTCGCACCCTGGGACATGTTCACACAATGAGGCCCGTGTGTGGTGATACTGTGTTCACATTGCTGTTGGCACCAGAGCGAGGTTCCTCCTCTACCATCAACCCCTCTATCCTCACCCAGCTCTGCCCATACCTCCCCAACACCTCTTCAAACTTCGGGGAACGAAGGGTTGGAATGTCTTGTTTGCACCTTC
Source organism: Chiloscyllium punctatum (assembly GCF_047496795.1). Lineage (NCBI taxonomy): Eukaryota > Metazoa > Chordata > Chondrichthyes > Orectolobiformes > Hemiscylliidae > Chiloscyllium > Chiloscyllium punctatum. The sequence continues at coordinate 61,605,154 of NC_092772.1, read as the reverse complement.
TTCCCATATCTGCGTGGGTATCCGTTGGGTGCTCAGGTTTCCCCCCATAGTCTGAGCATGTACATCTTAGAGTGAATTGGCCATGCTTATTTGCCCCATAGTGCCCAGGGATGTGCAGGTTAGGGTGGATTGGCCATGCTTAATTACCCCATAGTGTCCAGGGATGTGCAGGTTAGGGTGGATTGGCCATGCTAAATTGTCCCATAGTGTCCAGGGATGTGTAGGTTAGGGTGGATTGGCCATGCTAAATTGTCCCATAGTGCCCAGGGATGTGTAGGTTAGGGTGGATTGGCCATGCTAAATTGTCCCATAGTGTTCAGGGATGTGCAGGTTAGGGTGGATTGGCCATGCTAAATTGTCCCATAGTGTCCAGGGATGTGTAGGTTAGGGTGGATTGGCCGCGCTAAATTGTCCCATAGTGCCCAGGGATGCACAGGTTAGGGTGGATTGGCCGTGCTAAATTGTCCCATAGTGCCCAGGGATGTGTAGGTTAGGGTGGATTGGCCGTGCTAAATTGTCCCATAGTGCCCAGGGATGTGTAGTTGAGGGAGGATTGGCCATGCTTAATTGCCCCATAGTGTCCAGGGTTGTGTAGGTTAGGGTGGATTGGCCATGCTAAATTGTCCCATTGTGTCCAGGGATGTGTAGGTTAGGGTGGATTGGCCATGCTAAATTGTCCCATAGTGCCCAGGGATGTGCAGGTTAGAGTGGATTGGCCATGCTCAATTGTCCCATTGTGTCCAGGGATGTGTAGGTTAGGGTGGATTGGCCATGCTTAATTGCCCCATAGTGTCCAGGGATGTGTAGGTTAGGGTGGATTGACCGTGCTAAATTGTCCCATAGTGTCCAGGGATGTGCAGCTTAGGGTTGATTGGCCATGCTATATTGTCCCATAGTGCCCAGGGATGTGCAGGTTAGGGTGGATTGGCCATGCTAAATTGCCCATAGTGCCAGGGATGTACAGGTTAGGGTGGATTGGCCATTCTAATTGCCCCATAGTGCCCAGGGATGTGTAGGTTAGGGTGGATTGGCCATGCTAAATTGTCCCACAGTGTCCAAGCGTTGGAAGGTTAGGGTGTATTGGCCATGCTAAATTGTCCCATAGTGCCCAGGGACGTGTAGGTTAGGGTGGATTGGCCATGCTAAATTGCCCCAGAGTGTCCAGGGATGTGTAGGTTAGGGTGGATTGGCCATGCTAAATTGTCCCACAGTGCCCAGGGATGTACAGGTTAGGGTGGATTGGCCATGCTTAATTGTCCCATAGTGCCCAGGGATGTGTAGGTTAGGGTGGATTAGCCACGCTAAATTGTCCCATAGTGCCCAGGATGTGTAGGTTAGGGTGGATTGGCCGTGCTAAATTGTCCCATAGTGCCCAGAGATGTGCAGGTTAGGGTGATTGGCCATGCTAAATTGTCCCATAGTGCCCAGGGATGTGCAGGTTAGGGTGGATTGGCCGTGCTAAATTGTCCCATAGTGCCCAGGGATGTGTAGGTTAGGGTGGATTGGCCGTGCTAAATTGTCCCATAGTGCCCAGGGATGTGTAGGTTAGGGTGGATTGGCCATGCTAAATTGTCCCATAGTGCGCAGGGATGTGTAGGTTAGGGTGGATTAGCCATGCTAAATTGTCCCAGAGTGTCCAGGGATGTGTAGGTTAGGGTGGATTGGCCGTGCTAAATTGCCCATAGTGCCCAGGGATGTGTAGGTTAGGGTGGATTGGCCGTGCTAAATTGCCCCATAGTGCCCAGGATGTGTAGGTTAGGGTGGATTAGCCAGGCTAAGTGACGGAAATCTTGCATACCGACGTGGCAGGTAACTGGGGAACGAAATGGAATTTTGGCCTTCAGTGTGAACGGAACGTCGCGTCGACTTCGGGAAATATTGTTGCGCTTGTCTGAGTGATTCTCTGGTTGATGGTGTGGCGCTAGGAAAGTGCTGCAGGTCAGGCAGCATCCGAGGAGCCGGAGAGTCGATGATTCGGGCAAAAGCCCGTCATTCCGAACCGTCGAGCTTGACTTGAGGAGGGAGGTCAGTGTATGGGGGGGGTGGGGGTGCAGTTCAGAGGAGGTTTGCTCTCTGTGAACTCCAGAGATGAACGGCTTGTCTTGCCGATAGAGGGTTTAGGTTTAAACTCATTGCTGTGAGAAGGACAAGAGGAGGACTGTCCCAGGAGTCACCAGCGTTGAAGTCGATCTGATCTCACCTTGGGTGGGGCGATCTGGAACGTGAGCTTTTGGATGAGAGGTGGTCAATTTCGAACAGAGGCCAAGGGAGATATCTTCTCTTCAAAGGGACATGAATCTGTGGAATTCCCCAAGGGATGCTGGGGCACTGAGTAGGGCTCAGATTAGTTCACACATCGGCGCCAGGTTTGTACACTGAATCGGAATCACAGTGTGTATTGCATGAAACCTGACTGTAGCTACAGATAAACAGTTATAAATGGTCAGGGTATGACTCTAATTAAGACTTCTTCCAGCCTCCCCCTCACATGGAGAGGGACACAAACAGGCAGGTCCAAATGGGTTATGGACAGAGGGAGGCAGCTTCTAGTCACAGCTCGTTGCTTTAATTCTTGCACTGGTCTGAACATAGCTTTTTTTTTAGTCATCATCTTTCTCCAGATGCTCCCATTGCTTTGCAAGAGAGGTGGGCTTGGTCTTGGTGACTCAGTCAAGAGCCCAGGTTTGATTCCAGCCTTGGGCCACCGTCTGTAGTTTTCAGGTTCTCCCCCGTGCCCGCGTGGGTTTCTCTCCATTGCTGTGCAGGTCCACCGCATAAAATGCCCCATCGCGTCTGGGGATACGCAGGCTCGGTGGGTTAGCCACGGGGCATGCGGCGTTATAGGGAAGGGGAGTATGGGTCTGATGCTCTCCGGAGGGTTGGTGTGGAGTCGATGGGCTGAATGGCCTGCTTCTACCCTGCACGGGATCCTATGATAGCATCTGACCTTTCAGGTAGGCTTGTAACAGTTGGTGGAGGTAAGATTAACTTGTTTTTGTTGCAAGTGGACTTTGACTGCAGAGAACAGAGAGACCATTACTGAGTGGAAGTACTTGTATTTTCCCCAGTACTAATGATGTGTGTGTGTGTGTGTGTGTGTGTGTGTGTGTGTGTGTATGTGCGTGTGTGTGTGTACATGTATGTGTGTGTGTGTATGTGTATGTGTGTTTACATGTATGTATGTGTGTGTGTGCCTGTATGTGTGCATGTGTGTGTGTACGCGCGGTGTGCGTACATGTATGTGTGTGTACGTATGTGTGTGCATATGTATGTGTGTTTACATGTATGTATGTGTGTGTGTGTCTGTATGTGTGTGCGTGTGTGTGAACATGTGTGTGCGTGCACGCATGACACAGTGAAAAACAACAGGTGTACAAATCCTTATTCATTTTTACCCTGGTTGTGAGCAGGCATTAATAATTGGTTACTAGTCCATAGCCCAATCAGATTCTTACAGTCATAGCAATACACAGACCCTCTCAGCTCTAGTCAGCCTTAAACTCCCTGCTGTTTATGACACTGGCCTGTGCGTGCTTTTCGATCTTTTAGAGACGTGGAGTCTTTTTAAAAAAAAAACAGCCCTTCGTTCCAAAAGTGCATCCTGTCCAACAAGGGCCAGGCGCCTGCCCTTAATTTATCTTGTTCTCTTGCTGGTTTCTCCTCCTTGCGCAGGTGAATCATTCACCACCAGGTATTCCCACTTGCGCCCTCCCCTCCCCCCCCCCCCCCCCCCCCCTCCCCCGTCATCACTTTGATATCTTGTCGAGTGATATCTCGGCAAATATCATGAAAAAGTTTCTCTGAGTCTTTGAACAGCGATGCTGCAACATCTCGCTAAATCCTCAGAATCGCTTTGCTCTTGATCTCGTTTTACATTGTAGTTGGATGAACACTGAACCACCCTCGGCTTGTCAGTTCTTAATAGGATCGACACGTACTCAGCATCAGGAGGGACGCGTGCACCTTCCCTGTTGACTGCTTTGACAGAGATGGTGTAATTAAAACCGAAGACCATTCATACTGTTCCCTCACCTCGAAATCCACTTTACGACCAGAGACTGCTGTTTGCGTGTATTTTGCAAGCGTGAGGTTAATGTGTCTCACTTCCTCTCACTCTTGGATAGCTGATGGTGCAGTCATAAAATTTACCTGCAGGGGAGAAACAGCCAAGTTCAAAGCAATAATCGATCGTGTTAGTGGTCATTTTTGTAACGGATTAAAACCACCCAAGCAGCAGAGCGAATTAAGAAATGTGTTTCGTTAATTCCCCTTTTCAGGGAGAGGAGGTGGAGAGAGATACAGACAGCCAGTCCCGTCCAGAGAGGGGGAAGGGGCACTGAGGGTGTGTGAAGGAGTGAGCTGGGGTCGGGGTGGGGGGAACGTCAGGGGCTTTCAGACCCTGGTGAGTGACAGGTGTCTCTCCCTGTCTCTCTCTCTCCCTCTCTCTCCCTCTCACACTCTCACCCTCTCTCTCTCTCCCTCTCTCTCTCTCCCCCTCTCTCACTCTCCCTCTCACACTCTCACCCTCTCACCCTCTCACCCTCTCTCTCTCTCTCTGCCTGCTAACTTGACATATCAGACAAGGAGATAGTGTGCCTGGCCCTCTCAAAATCTCATGCTTCACAGCCTCTCTCTTCCCTCTCCCACCTCTCTCTCTCTCTCCCCCTCTCACCCTCTCTCCCTCTCTCTCTCTCTCTCACACACTCTCTCCCTCTCCCTCACACTCTCTCCCTCTCCCTCTCACACTCTTTCCCTCTCCCTCACACTCTCTCTCTCTCTCTCTCCCCCTCTCACCCTCTCTCCCTCTCTCTCTCTCTCCCCTCTCTCTCTCTCTCCCCCTCTCACCCTCTCTCCCTCTCCTCTCTCTCACACACCATCTCTCCCTCTCCCTCACACTCTCTCCCTCTCCCTCACACTCTCTCCCTCTCCCTCTCACACTCTTTCCCTCTCCCTCTCCCTCTCTTCTCTCCTCTCCCTCTCACACTCACACTCTCCCTCTCACCTGTTGCTCTTCTTTCCAGCTCCCATCATCCACTCCCCCTCCCCCCACCCTCTCCTGTGACACTCTCCGTCTCTCCATCTCCCTCTCTCCCCCCCCCCCCCACACCACACACACAGACTTTCTCCCACTCATTCTCACTCTCTCTCTCTCTCTCCTGCTCCCTCTCACACTCTTTCTTTCTCTCTTCCTCTCTCATGGTCTCCCTCACCCACTCACACTCACACTCCCTCTCCCTCTCCCTCTCCCACTCTCACTTTCACTCTCTCTCTCCCTCTTCTTCTCACTCTCCTCCACTCCTTCTCTCTCCCACTCCCACTCTCACTCTCTCCCTCGAAATCTCACACACTCTCCCCCTCCCTGGCCCTCTCCCTCTCCATCTCACACTCACAGTCTCCCTATCCTTCTCGCGCTCTCCCACTCCTTCTCCTTCTACCATCTTACTCTCACTCTCTCCCTCACTGACTCACATATTCTCCCTCTCTTTATCCCTCTCCCTCTCGCACTTTCCCTCGACCTCTCTCTCACTCTCTCTGTCCCTGTCACGCTCTCCCTCTCCCAATCACACTAACATTCTCTCCCTCTCCCTCTTACTCTCCCACTCACTCTCACTATCTCTCTCTCTCTCTGTCTCCCACTCACAGTCTCTCCCTTTCCTCTCACTCTCTCTCTCACTGTCCCTCTACCTCTCCCTCTCACACTCACTTTCTTTCCATCTCCCTCTCCCTCACCCATTCTCTCCCTCTCTCACTCTCTCCCCCTCCCTTTCACATTCTTTCTCTCTCTCTCCCTCTCCCTCTCTGACTCTCACTCTCTCCCTTTCCCTCTCATTCTCTCCCACTCCTCCTCCTCCCTCTCCCACTCTCACTCTCACCCTCTCCGTCTCCTTCTCCCAGCCACCCTCTCTCCCTCTCCCTCTCACACTCTCTCCCTCACCCTGTCTCTCTGTCTATCCCTCTCACACCCCCTCCCTTTCCCTCTCCCCCTCCCTCTCACACTCTTTCTCTACTCCTCTCCATCTCCTTTTCCCTCACACACTCACTGTCTCCCTCTCTCCCTCTCCTCTTCCACTCTCTCCCTCTCCTCTTCCACTCTCTCCCTCTCTCTCACTCACCCACTTCAAACTCTCTCACTCTCCCTCTCTCTTTCACCCTCTCTCCTTCCCGCACTCCCTCTCCCACTTTTCTCTCTCCCTCTCCCTTCCCACTCCCTTTCCCTCTCATACTCTCTTTCTTTCCCTTTCCCACTCACTCTCTCCCACCCTCTCCCTCTTACTCACCCTTTCACATTCTCTCCCTCTCTGTCTCCCTTTCACATTCTCTCCCTCTCACTCTCCCACTCTCACTTTCCCACTCTCTCTCCCTCTCACACTCTCTCCCTCTTCCTCTCACACTCTCTCCTTCTCCCTCTTCCACTCTCTCCTTCTCCCACTCCCTCCCCTCCCTCTCCCTTTCCCTCTCCTTCTCCTTCTCCCACTCTAATTCTCACCCTCTCCCTCTCCTTCCAACACTCTCTTCCTCCCCCTCTCCCACTCTCTCCCTCTTCCTCTCCCACTCTCACTCTCACACTCTCCCTCTCCCTCTACCATTCGCTCCCTCCCCCTCAACATCTCCCTCTCTCAGTCACGTTCTCTCCCTCTCCATCTCTCACTCTCTTCCTCCCCCTCACACACTGTCCCACTCCCTCCCCCTCACACACTCTCTCCCTCTCCCTCTCACATTCTCTCCCTCTCTCTCACACCCTCTCCCACTCTCTTTTTCACACTCACACACTCTCTCCATCTTCCACTCTCACTCTATCTCGCTCTCTCTTTTCCTCTCCCTCTCCTCTCTCTCCTTCTCCCACTCTCACACTCTCCCTCTCCACCGTCCTCTCCTGTCTTACCCACTCTCCCTCTCCCACTCTCATTCTCTCCCTCCCCCTTTCCCACTCTCTCCCTCTTCCTCACACACTCTCCCACTCCCTCCCCCTCACCCACTCTCTTCTTCTCCCTCTCACATTATCTCCCTCTCCCTCTCACCCTCTCCCACTCTTTTTCACACTCACACACTCTCTCCCTCTTCCACTCTCACTCGATCTCTCTTTTTCCTCTCCCTCTCCTGTCTCTCCCTCTCCCACTCTCATTCTCTCCCTCTCCACCATCCTCTCCTGTCTTACCCTCTCTCCCTCTCCTTCTCCCGCTCCCTCTCCCACTCCTCTCTCTCCCTCTCCCATTCTCTCCCTCTCCCTCTCTCCCTCTTCCACTCTCCTTTTTACACTCACATTCTCTCCCTCTCCCTCTCTCACACTCTCTCCCTCTCCACCTCTCACACTCTCCCTCTCCCTCTCCCATTCTCTCCCTCTCCCTCTCCCCCTCTCCCACTCTCCTTTTTACACTCACACTCTCTCCCTCTCACACACTCTGTCCCTCTTCCACTCTCACTCTCTCCCCCTCCCTTTCACGTTCTTTCTCTCATTCCCTCTCCCACTCTCACTCTCACACTCACCCACTCTCACTCTCACCCTCTCCGTCTCCCTCTCCCAGTCACCCTCTCACCCTCTCACACCCTCTCCGTCTCTCTCCCCCTCCCTCTGACACTCTCTCCCTCCCCCTCCCACTCTCACTCACATTCTCTCCCTCTCCCTCTCCCACTCTCTCCGTCTCCCTCTCACACTCACATTCTTTCCATAGTCCTCTCCCTCTCCTTTTCCCTCACACACACTCTCTCCTCCTCCCACTCCCATTCTCACTCTCACTCTCTTCCTCTCTCTCTCTCCCTCCCCCCTCCCCCCACTCTCTTTCTCTCCCTCTCCCACTCTCACTCTCTCCCTCTCCCACTCTTTCCCTCTCCCTCTCTTACTCACCCTCTCACACTCTCTCACTCTCTGTCTCCCTTTCACATTCTCTCCCTCTCCCTCTCACTCTCCCTCACCCTCTCCCTTTCACACTCACCCTCTCTCCCTCTTGCTCCTCCTCCCCTTCTCCCTCTCCCACTCTCCGACTCCCTTTCTCACTCACATTTTCTCCCTCTCTCCCTCTCTCTCTCACACACTCTCTCACACACTCACAATCTCTCCCTCTCACACACCTTCTCCCTCTCCCACTCACACTCTCTCCCTCTCCCACTCTCATTCTCTCTCTCTCTCCTCTCTGTCTCTGACTCCCTCTCAGACTCACACTCTCTCCCTCTCCCACATCCACTCTCCCTCTCACTCTATCTCGCTCTCTCTTTCCCTCTCCCTCTCACACTCTCTCCCTCTCCTTCTCCCACTCTCATTCTCTCTCTCTCCTCTCTGTCTCCGACTCCCTCTCACACTCACACTCTCTCCCTTTCACACACTCTGTCCCTCTTCCACTCTCACTCTATCTCACTCTCTCTTTTCCTCTCCCTCTCCCCCTCCCACCCTCTCCCTCTCCCTCTCTAACTCTCTCCCTCTCCCTCACCCACTCCCACATTTTCTCATTTCCCTGTGCCTCTCACCCTCTCTCCCTCTCATCCTCTGTCCCTCTCCCTTTCACCCTCTCTCCCTCTCATCCTCTGTCCCTCTCCCTTTCACCCTCTCTCCCTCTCATCCTCTGTCCCTCTCCCTTTCACCCTCTCTCCCTCTCATCCTCTGTCCCTCTCCCTTTCACCCTCTCTCCCTCTCATCCTCTGTCCCTCTCCCTTTCACCCTCTCTCCCTCTCACTTTCTCACTCATACACTCTTCCTCTTACACACTCTCAGTCTCACACTGTCTCCCTCTCACCCTCCCAATATTACTCTCCAGCTCTCCCTCTCCCTCTCACACAGTCTCACACTCTCACCCTCTTGTTCTCACACTATCTCCTTCTCCCTCTCCCCACCCACTCACACTCCCCTCTCCCACTCACTCACCCATCCTCTCCCTCTCCTGATCACAATCTCTCCTCTCGCACTCACAGTCTCTCTCTCTCTCTCTCTGACACTCATACTCTCTCTGTCTCTTTCTCCATCTCACACACTCTCCCTCTCCCTCCCGGATTCTCTCTCTCTCTCTCCCTCTCCCTCTGACACTCTCTCCTTCTCTATCTCCCTCTCCCACGAAAGACCCTGTTGCTTCTGCCCAGCTCCCACTGCAGCGCTCCGAATAACTGCCCACCAATGGTGCTGGGGCTGATGGGAAAACAGTGGGGCGCTAAAGCAATGTAACTCCCGTTGGTGAGTCTCAAGCGAGCTCAGTCCACACAGTTTTGAACATTTCTGAGCATTGGCGCGACGCCTGTTGTTCTCACGATTAGATTAGATTAGATTCCCGACAGTATGGAAACAGGCTGTTCGGTCCAACAAATCCACACCGACCCTCCGAAGAGCAACGCCACTCCCCGCCCCCAAACACCTGACTAATGCACCTAACACTGGGACAATTTAGCACGGCCAATCCACCCTAACCTGTACATCCCTGGACACTATGGGACAATTTAGCATGGCCAATCCACCCTAAACTGCACATCCCTGGGCACTATGGGACAATTTAGCACGGCCAATCCACCCTAACCTACACATCCCTGGGCACTATTGCACAATTTAGCATGGCCAATCCACCCTAACCTACACATCCCTGGGCACTATGGGACAATTTAGCACGGCCAATCCACCCTAACCTACACATCCCTGGACACTATGGGACAATTTAGCACGGCCAATCCACCCTAACCTACACATCCCTGGGCACTATTGCACAATTTAGCATGGCCAATCCACCCTAAACTGCACATCCCTGGGCACTATGGGACAATTTAGCATGGCCAATCCACCCTAATCTACACATCCCTGGACACTATGGGACAATTTAGCATGGCCAATCCACCCTAACCTGCACATCCCTGGGCACTATGGGACAATTTAGCACGGCCAATCCACCCTAACCTACACATCCCTGGGCACTATGGGACAATTTAGCATGGCCAATCCACCCTAACCTATACATCCCTGGGCACTATTGCACAATTTAGCATGGCCAATCCACCCTAAACTGCACATCCCTGGGCACTATGGGACAATTTAGCACGGCCAATCCACCCTAACCTACACATCCCTGAGCACTATGGGACAATTTAGCATGGCCAATCAACCCTAACCTGCACATCCCTGAGCACTATGGGACAATTTAGCATGGCCAATCCACCCTAACCTACACATCCCTGGGCACTATGGGACAATTTAGCATGGCCAATCCACCCTAACCTACACATCCCTGGGCACTATGGGACAATTTACCATGGCCAATTCATCTGACCTACACATATTTGGACAGTGGGAGGAAACCGGAGCACCCGGTGGAAACCCACACAGACACGGGGAGAATGTGCAAACTCCAGGCAGACAGTCGCTTGAGGTTGGGATCGAACCCGGGTTCCTGCTGCTGGGAGAGAGCTATGGTGACCATTGAGACACTGTGCCTTTCTGGAGGCGAGAGTGAGGCAAGATTGTCGTGATGTCAGTTGTCCTCACCGTGTTGAAACGCTGTGTTCTGTTGGTGTGGAGTACAAGTGGTTGGGGGTCGAGGGGATGTGGTGTCGTCACTAGGCCTCCTCTTGTTCTTAGGAGGTGGGCTGAATGGCCTCCTGTTCCTGTGTAACTGGGTGGAGGGGGAGGGGCTGAATGGCCCCCAGTTCCTGTGTAACACAGTGGAGGGGGAGGGGCTGAATGGCCCCCAGTTCCTGTGTACCAGGCTGGAGGAGGAGGGGCTGAATGGCCCCCAGTTCCTGTGTACCAGGCTGGAGGAGGAGCGGTTGAATGGCCTCCTGTTCCTGTGTAACAGGCTGGAGGAGGAGGAGGGGCTGAATGGCCTCCTGTTCCTGTTTACCAGGCTGGAGGAGGGGTCGGGGTGGGGGGGGGAAGCTGAATTTGACCCCCCCCCCTCCTGATCGTGGTGTGAAGAATCAGTTGTGGAGCAGACTGCTGTCTTTCAGACAAAGTGTGACAGAGAGCTGACTGGACCTTGGAAGGGACTGTTTGACGACAGGTTTTGAGCGAAATTCATTCCGAGCTGCTCAGTGAGCAGTGACCGTTCAGGCCAGACATTGAAGCAAATTCACAGCCACAGGAAACCCTCCAGTGAAAAACAGAAATCACTGGAGAAACTCTGGCAGCATCGGTAGAGGTCTTGAGTCTGCTATGGCTCATCTGCAAATCTGAAAGGGCGCTGAGATAGATTTGTGCGTGTTAAGCTGGTCCACCCCGTCCCTGATTTACTCCACCACTTTTAAGATTCTGTTCCCCCTCAGCGATAATCCTCTGACTGCTGAGCGTTCCCTCAGTGAAGGTCAGGGGCTAGGAATCCTGCAGCAAGTGACTCACCTCCTGTTACACCATCTGCAAGTCAGGGGGGGCGATGGAATACTCCCCACTTGCCCCTGGATGGGGGGGGGGGGGGGCAGCTCCAACCACACTCAAGAAGCTCGACGCCATCCAGGGACAAAGCAGCCGGTCACCACATCCCCTCCCTCCCCCCACCCGGCGCTCAGTAGCAGCAGTGTGTACCATCTACAAGACCCACCACAGTTCATCTGGACTCCTTCCACAGCCTTTCTCACTGGGAACATGTTGATGTGAAACACAGGGTGGGACTTGAACTAGGAGCCTGAGAGTCCTGACGCAAGACACTGATGCCCTGCACCACAGCACCCCCCCCCTCTTCATTCTGCAGGGTCCCTCTCAGTTTACAAGTTTGCTTTTGATTTTAAAAAAAGCCTTCTGTATTCCCTTTATTCTGCACAGTCTCGTTGCAATCGTGTCTCTAAGGTAAAGCAAAGTGTTAGGATGAAACAATGCCACAGATGAATGTATAACATCCGGGTGCAACAGTTTGGACATGTGTGCACTTCTGTGAGGGATCAATCAAAGAGAAATCTATTAACACTGACATTAAGTAGTCCGTTGGTGTAACTGACCTTACAAGTTTAATTATTGTCCCATCATTGTGAAGGATCAGACGGATTTCCACTCCTGTGATAGATCAACTCACACTGACATGGGGTCTGCACTGAGATCACCAGTCAATATCACTCAGCACGTCACCCCGCAACCATACACACAGTCGTACACCCTCAAACACTCACATTTGCACAAACACACAACATATTTACAATCTCACATCCCTATATAATCACACATATGACATGTATATAATCACACACATAACACGTATATAATCACACACACAACACATAGAGAATCACACACCCCTATATAATCACACACACACACAGATAATCACACACCCCTATATAATCACACACAAGACATATACAATAACACTCCCCTATATAATCACACACAACACATATACAATCACACTCCCCTATATAAAAAACACACAACACATATACAATCACATCCCCTATATAATCACACACAACACATATACAATCACACACCCCTATATAATCACACACAACACATATACAATCACACTCCCCTATATAAAAACACACAACACATATACAATCACACTCCCCTATATAATCACACATACGCAACTAATCTCACACAAATCCATGCAAACACACACACAATCACATGCACACTTATACAATCAAACACAAATGTACTATACAAACTCTCAGACAATCGCACACACACCCATACCATCACACACACACCCATACAATCGCACACACACCCATACCATCACACACACACCCATACCATCACACACACACCCATACCATCACACACACACCCATGCCATCACACACAACCACACACAGAGACAATCTCACAATCACACACATACCTATATAATCACACACACACACCTATATAATCACAGACAAATATACAATCACACACACAAAGACAATCACACACACTTGCATATACAAACGTTCACACAATTACACACTTTAAACACATTTACATGTACAATTTCCCACATACATACAAACATAGACACACACAGACGTGCACATCCTCACACATGAAACATTTTCCCCGACACAAACCCGCAGACTCCCACGCGCCCAATTACTCGGCATTTTCTGCGAAGTGATCTAACTCAGCTCCCTGTCTGGCTCCTGATTGTGACCAACTTCAACAAGAACTGTTATTGATCCTCGTTCATGGGCAGTCACCGTCTGCTCATTTACCCAAATCAAAACTGCTGGTGAGAGTGGGAGTGGAGATCGAGCACTGAAAAGGAACAGGAGTAGGATAGGCCATTCGGCCCATCAGACCCGCACTGCCATTTAATTGCCGCTGATATGTTTCTCATCCCTAATCTCCCGACTCCTCTCGACAACCCTTGATCCCCTCAATAACCGGGGACCCTTCCATCTCTGACTTTTCGCCACTCACTAATGGGGAGGTGAGTATTATCACTGAAGAGCCAGGTAATATTCCGGGGACTCCAGGTTCAAATCCCACTCAGGCAGGATTTGATTCCTGGAATTAAACGTCCAGTGACGACCAAGAAACGATTGTCAGGAAAACCCATCTGGTTCACCAATCCCCTCGAGGGAAGGGAACTGCCGTCCTCACCCGGTCTGGACTCCAGACCCACAGCAACGTGATTGACAATTAACTGCCCTCTGGGTAATTAGGAATGGGGCAATAAATGCTGGGCTAGACAGCGCTGTCCTCCTCCTGTGAATGAATTAAAAAGGACTCAATGACTCTACAGTCCCTTGTCACTCTCATAGACTCCCCACCCCTCTGTCTGAAGAAACTTCCTCTCCCCCCCCCGCAACTCAGTTTGAAAGGGTCATCCCTTCACTCTGAGGCTGTGCCCTTGGGCCCTAGCCTCTCCTACTGTACAGTAGCACTGCTGCCTCTTGGCACCAGGGACCCAGGTTCGATTCTAGCCTTGGGTGACTTATACGTGAGGAATAAGAGAACGATCAGGGATAGCAGAGGGAACTTGTGTGTGGAGTCTGAGCAGATGGGGGAAGCTCGAAGTGAGTTTTTTTGCTTCAGTTTTCACCAAGTAAAGGGACCTTGTTGTAAATGAAAACTTAGAGGAGCTGGGACACAGTCTTGATGAAGTTGATGTGCTGGCAATTTTGGAAAACATTAAGATCGATAAGTCCCCAGGGCCAGACCAGATTTATCCCAGGCTGCTCCGGGAAGTGAGACAGGAGGTTGCTAAGCTGCTGGTGAGGATATTTGCCTCCTCACTCTCCACGGGAGTCGTATCGGAGGATTGGAAGGAGGCGAATGTTGTTCCTCTTTTCAAGAAGGGCAATAGGGAAATCCCTGGCAATTACAGACCAGTCAGTCTCACGTCTGTGGTCAGAGAAGTTTTGGAAAGAAACCAGAGGGTTAGGATCGATAACTATTTGGCAAAGCATAGTGTGATTAAAGGCAGTCAGCACGGCTTTGTGAGGGGCAGGTCATGCCTCACAAACCTTACTGAGATCTTTGAGGAGGTGATGAGATAGGTCGACAACAGTCGGGCAGTGGATGGGGTGTATATGGACTTCAGCTTGGCATTTGATAAGGTTCCCCATGGTAGGCTCATTCATAAAGTCAGCAAGTATGGGATACAGGGAGATTTGGCTATCTGGATTCAGAATTGGCTGGCTGACAGAAGGCAGAGAGTGGTTGTCGATGGAAAGTATTCTGCCTGGAGGTCAGTGTTGAGTGGGGTCCCGCAGGGCTCTGTTCTTGGGCCTCTGCTCTTTGTAGTTTTTATAAATGACTTGGATGTGAAGGTTGAGGGGTGGGTTATTAAATTTGCAGATGGCACAAAGGTTGGCAGCATCGTCGATAGTACAGAGGGCTACTGTAGGCTGCAGTGTGACATAGACAGGAATGCAGAGCTGGGCTGAGAAATGGCAGATGGAGTTCAGTCTGGATAAATGCGAAGTGATGCATTTTGGAATGTCGAACTCGAATGCTGAATATAGGATTAAAGACAGGATTCTTGGCAGTTTGGAGGAACAGAGGGATCTGGGAGTGCAATCCCAGATAGATCCCTCAAAGTTGCCACCCAAGTGGATAGGGTTGTTAAGAAAGCATATGGTGTTTTGGCTTTCATTAACAGGGGGATCGAGTTTAAGAGTTGCAAGGTTTTGCTACAGCTCTACAAGTCCCTGGTGAGACCGCACTTGGAATATCGTGTCCAGTTCTGGTCGCCCTACTATAGGAAAGATACAGAGGCTTTGGAGAGGGTGCAAAGAAGGTTTACCAGGATGCTGCCTGGACTGGAGGGCTTGTCTTATGAAGGAAGGTTGAATAAGCTTGGACTTTTCTCTCTGGAGAGAAGGAGGAAGAGAGGAGACCTGATCGAGGATAATGAGAGGAAGAGATAGAGTCAATAGCCTGAGACTTTTCCCCAGGGCAGGACTGACTGGTACAATTTGAAGATATTAGGGGAAAGGTATAGAGGAGACGTGAGAGGTAGGTTCTTTACACAGAGAGTTGTGAATGTATGGGATGCGTTGCCAGCCGTGGTGGTGGAAGCAGAGTCATTAGGGACATTTAAGTGACTGCAGGATATGCACATGGAGAGCAATGAGTTGAGGGGTGCGTAGGTTAAGTTATTATATTTTACATTCGGATTAAACTTCGGCACAACATGGTGGGCCAAAGGGCCTGTTCTGTGCTGTACTTTTCTATGTTCTATGACGGTCTGTGTGGAGTTTGCACATTCTCCCCGTGTCTGCGTGGGTTTCCTCCCAAAATCCCAAAGATGTGCAGGTTAGGGTGGATTGGCCATGCTAAATTGTCCCATAGTGCCCAGGGATGTGTAGGTTAGGGTGGATTGGCCATGCTAAATTGTCCCATAGTGCCCAGGGATGTGCAGGTTAGGGTGGATTGGCCAAGCTAAATTGTCCCATAGTGCCCAAGGATGTGCAGGTTAGGGTGGATTGGCCATGCTAAATTGTCCCATAGTGCCCAGGGATGTGCAGGTTAGGGTGGATTGGCCATGCTAAATTGTCCCATAGTGCCCAGGGATGTGCAGGTTAGGGTGGATTGGCCGTGCTAAATTGTCCCATAGTGTCCAGGGATGTGCAGGTTAGGGTGGATTGGCCATGCTAAATTGTCCCATAGTGCCGAGGGAGGTGCAGGTTAGGGTGGATTGGCCATGCTAAATTGTCCCATAGTGCCCAGGGATGTGCAGGTTCGGGTGGATTGGCCATGCTAAATTGTCCCATAGTGCCCAGGGAGGTGCAGGTTAGGGTGGATTGGCCATGCTAAATTGTCCCACAGTGTCCAGGGATGTGCAGTTTAGGGTGGATTGGCCGTGCTAAATTGTCCCATAGTGTCCAGGGATCTGCAGGTTAAGGTGGATTGGCTGTGCTAAATTGTCCCATAGTGTCCAGGGATGTGCAGGTTAGGGTGGATTGGCCATGCTAAATTGTCCCATAGTGTCCAGGGATGTGCAGGTTAGGGTGGATTGGCCATGCTAAATTGTCCCATAGTGTCCAGGGATGTGCAGGTTAGGGTGGATTGGCCATGCTAAATTGTCCCATATTGTCCAGGGATGTACAGGTTAGGGTGGATTGGCAGTGCTAAATTGTCCCATAGTGCCCAGGGATGTGCAGGTTAAGATGGATTGGCCGTGCTAAATTGTCCCATAGTGCCCAGGGATGTGCAGGTTAGGGTGGATTGGCCATGCTAAATTGTCCCATAGTGCCCAGGGATGTACAGGTTAGGGTGGATTGGCAGTGCTAAATTGTCCCATAGTGCCCAGGGATGTGCAGGTTAGGGTGGATTGACCATGCTAAATTGTCCCACAGTGCCCAGGGATGTGCAGGTTAGGGTGGATTGGCCATGCTAAATTGTCCCATAGTGTCCAGGGATGTGCAGGTTAGGGTGGATTGGCCATGCTAAATTGTCCCATAGTGCCCAGGGATGTGAAGGTTAGGGTGGATTGGCCATGCTAAATTGTCCCATAGTGCCCAGGGATGTGCAGGTTAGGGTGGATTGGCCATGCTAAATTGTCCCATAGTGCCCAGGGATGTGCAGGTTAGGGTAGATTGGCCATGCTAAATTGTCCCATAGTGTCCAGGGATGTGCAGGTTAGGATAGATTGGCCATGCTAAATTGTCCCATAGTGCCCAGGGATGTGCAGGTTAGGGTAGACTGGCCATGCTAAATTGTCCCATAGTACCCAGGGATGTACAGGTTAGGGTGGATTGGCCGTGCTAAATTGTCCCATAGTGTCCAGGGATATGCAGGTTATGGTGGATTGGCCATGCCAATTTGTCTCATCGTGTCCAGGGATGTGCAGGTTAGGGTGGATTGGCCATGCTAAATTGTCCCATAATGTCTCGGGATGTGTAGGTTAGGGTGGATTGGCCATGCTAAATTGTCCCATAATGTCTAGTGATGTGCAGGTTAGGGTGGATTGGCCGTGCTAAATTGTCCCATAATGTCTAGGGATGTGCAGGTTAGGGTGGATTGGCCATGCTAAATTGTCCCATAATGCCCAGGGATGTGCAGGTTAGGGTAGACTGGCCATGCTAAATTGTCCCATAGTACCCAGGGATGTGAAGGTTAGGGTGGATTGGCCATGCTAAATTGTCCCATAGTGCCCAGGGATGTGCAGGTTATGGTGGATTGGCCATGCCAATTTGTCTCATCGTGTCCAGGGATGTGCAGGTTAGGGTAGATTGGCCATGCTAAATTGTCCCATAATGTCTCGGGATGTGTAGGTTAGGGTGGATTGGCCATGCTAAATTGTCCCATAATGTCTAGTGATGTGTAGGTTAGGGTGGATTGGCCGTGCTAAATTGTCCCATAATGTCTAGTGATGTACAGCTTAGGGTGGATTGGCCGTGCTAAATTGTCCCATAATGTCTAGGGATGTGCAGGTTAGGGTGGATTGGCCATGCGAAATTGTCCCATAGTGCCCAGGGATGTACAGGTTAGGGTGGATTGGCCGTGCCAAATTGTCCCATAGTGTCCAGGGATGTACAGGTTAGGGTGGATTGGCCATGCCAATTTGTCTCATCGTGTCCAGGGATGTGCAGGTTAGGGTGGATTGGCCATGCTAAATTGTCCCATAATGTCTCGGGATGTGTAGGTTAGGGTGGATTGGCCATGCTAAATTGTCCCATAATGTCTAGTGATGTGCAGGTTAGGGTGGATTGGCCGTGCTAAATTGTCCCATAATGTCTAGGGATGTGCAGGTTAGGGTGGATTGGCCATGCTGAATTGTCCCATAGTCCCCAGGGATGTGCAGGTTAGGGTGGATTGGCCACGCTAAATTGTCCCATAGTGCCCAGGGATATACAGGTTAGGGTGGATTGGCCATGCGAAATTGTCCCATCGTGCCCAGAGATGTGCAGGTTAGGATGGATTGGCCATGCTAAATTGTCCCAAAGGCCAGCACGTCTTTGCTGAGATATAGAACCCAAATCCCTGTTTATCTTGGCCAACAGCACACTCCCTGAGCTGAATACCCTAACCTGCACATACGTGAACACAGCCAATCCACCCTAACAATCCACTACTCGCTGAAGAGAGAATTCCAAAGATTCGGAGTGTGGAGATTTTCACTTTCTCTCAGTGCTGAAAGTTGGTGTCGTTTCCTGATCCCTGGGAGGGAAGGGGTCTCTCATTGTCCCTCTGTAGGCCCACTCTGTACCGAACCCCGGGCTGTCCTTGTCCTAGGAGTGTTTGATGGGGAACAGTGTAGAGGGAGCTTTACTCTGTACCGAACCCCGGGCTGTCCCTGTCCTGGGAGTGTTTGATGGGGAACAGTGTAAAGGGAGCTTTACTCTGTATCTAACCCCGTGCTGTCCCTGTCCCTGGGGGTGTTTGATGGGGGACAGTGTAGAGGGAGCTTTACCCCTGTATCTAACCCCGTGCTGTCCCTGTCCTGGGAGTGTTTGATGGGGGGACAGTGTAGAGGGAGTTTTACCCTGTATCTAACCCCGTGCTGTCCCTGTCCTGGGAGTGTTTGATGGGGGGACAGTGTAGAGGGAGCTTTACTCTGTATCTAACCCCGTGCTGTCCCTGTCCTGGGAGTGTTTGATGGGGGGGACTGTATTGCAAGACCTGACAAGGACAGATCGTTGGAATGAGACAGCTCTCCATCTTCTATCTCAGAAGAAACCTCCCATCGATAATCCGGTGTTGGACTGGGGTGGACCATGTTAGAAATCACACAACACCTTCATCAGACGACAATCACCGATGACAGAGCAGGGCTCCGAAAGCTAGTGCTTCCAAACCAACCTGTTGGACTATAACCTGGTGTTGTGCGATTTTTAACCCCATCGATAATGGGGGTGGAAAATGAGTGATCTTCAAAGTGGAAGTTCAGTTCCCTTTCACCAGACAGAGCCTTTAGACCAGGCCGTTCACTAACTGCACTCACATTATCGGTCAGCATGTTCAGTGTGCTTGTTGCTCACTATCTCTCTCTGTGCACCTCTATCCCACCTCTTTCTCTGTCCATCCAGGGGCTTCCATTGGTAATGATACTGGCTACTCGGTCCCGTGGACCTGGGCTAATGTCCTGGGGACTGGAGGTTTGAATCTTGCCATGGCTATAAATGGGATGCATCAATGTGAAATAGAGAAGTAATCTTACAAGCAGTGAAACTGTCCCCGAAACCCAGCTGGTCCACTCGTGCAAGGTGGCACAGTGGTTAGCACTGCTCCCTCACAGCGCCAGGAACCTGGGTTCAATACCCCAGGCAGTCTGTCTGTGTGGAGTTTGCACACTCTTCCCTGTGTCTGCGTGGGTTTCCTCCCACAGTCTATTCTGGTCTCCCTCCTCCCAGAAGGACGTTGTGAAACTTGAAAGGGTTCAGAAAAGATTTACAAGGATGTTGGAGGGGTTTGAGCTCTAGGCTGGGGCTGTTTTCCCCAGAGCACCGGAGGCTGAGGGGTGACCTTATAGTGGTTTATAAACTCATGAGGGGCATGGAATAGGGTAAATAGACGAGGCCTTTTCCTTGGGGTGAGGGACTCCAGAACTAGAGGGTTTAGGTTTAGGGTGAGAGGGGAAAGATATAAAAGAGACCTAAGGGAAAACTTTTTCACACAGAGGGTGGTACGTGTATGGAATGAGCTGCCAGAGGAAGTGGTGGAGGCTGGTACAATTGCAACATTTAAGAAGCATTTGGATGGGTATATTTATCGGAAGGGTTTGGAGGGATATGGGCCGGGTGTTGGGAGGTGGGACTAGATTGGGTTGGGATATCTGGGTCGGCATGGACGGGTTGGGCCGAAGGGTCTGGTTGCATGCTGTACATCTCTGTGGCTGTATGTGCTGCTGAGGCGGGTTGGCCGTGCTGAGTTGTCCCATACTATCCAGGGGTGTATAGGCTCGGTGGGAATTACGGGGCTGGGTGGGAGGTGGTTCTGAGTAGGGGTGCTCTTCGGAGGGTCAGTATGGGCCTAGTGGGCTGAATGGTCTGTTTCCCCACTGTCTGGAAGGGAAATCTGCTGTCCTTACATAGTCTGGGTCTGCATGTGAACCCCAGACCACAGCAATGGGGTAGACTCTGAACTGCCCCCCACTGGAGTGATGCAAAAAGACACTCAGATGGGGGCAGTTAGAGATGGTTATAAACCTCCCAGGTAAAGGGAAATTAGGGATAGGTAATACACCTTCCAGACGCAATTAGGGATACACTTTCTCAGTAACATGCACGCCTCATAGTGGAATATATTGTACTGCCTCTAAGCATCTAACCCTCTCCTTAATGATCTCCATCTGTCTCGTGATCTATCCCACTCACTCCCTCACAAAAAGCAATGTGATGGCCTCCTGGCGTTGTAACTGGACTGTTAAATCTAAAAACCCCCCCAACTCATGCTCTAAGAACCTGGGTTAAAATCCGGCCATGGTCGACGGTAGAATTTGAAGTTAAGTCTCCAATTTGGTCAAAGTAATTCACGTCGGGTCTGAGTGCGGAAGAGATTTACCAAGGGCTCAAGGGTCTGAGTTACAGGGAGAGGTTGGACCAGCCCAGGACTTTTCATTTCAGAGCATAGAAAACTGAGGGATGATTTGGAGATGCCGGTGTTGGACTGGGGTGGACAATGTTAAAAATCACACAATACCAGGTTATAGTCCAACAGGTTTATTTGGAAGCACTAGCTTTCGGAGTGACGCTCCTTCATCAGGTGGTTGTGGAGGACACAGTTGTAAGACACAGAATTTATAGCAAAAGTTTACAGTGTGATGTGACTGAAATGATACACTGAAAAGCACCTCGATTTATTGTTAAGTCTCTCATCTGTTGGAATGACCGTGTTCGTTTCACTTCTTTCATTTGTAAATCTCAAAACTTTCTTTAAAAGTTACATTCTCCGGTTGACTTTAACAATTGGTTTAGATAATATGTTGAAGTTGTTAAACCAACTGTTACAGTTAACCTGAGAATGTAACTTTTAAAAAGAGTTTTGTGATTTACATGTGAAACAAGTGAAACTAACATGGTCATTCCAACAGATGAGACTTAACAATAAATCGAGGTGTTTTTCAATGTATAATGTCAGTCACATCACCCTGTAAACTTTTGCAATAAATTCTGTGTTTTACAATTGTGTACTCCACAACCACCAGATGAAGGAGCAGCGCTCCGAAAGTTAGTGCTTCCAATTAAACCTGTTGGACTATAACCTGGTGTTGTGTGATTTTTAACTTTGAGACTGAGGGAGGATCTGATAGACGTGTCTCAGGATCATGAGTAAATGCACCTTGTCTTTTTTTCCCCAGGGTTGGGGATTAGGGGACATCAGTTTAAGGTGAGAGGGGAAAGAATAAAAGGGAACCTGAGGGCTAACGTGAGGGTGGTAGGCTTGTGGAATGAGCTGCCAGAGGAAGTGGGTTGAGGCGAGTACAATAACAACATTTAGATTAGATTAGATTACTTACAGTGTGGAAACAGGCCCTTCGGCCCAACAAGTCCACACCGCCCCGCCGAAGCGTAACCCACCCATACCCCTACATCTACATCTACCCCTTACCTAACACTACGGGCAATTTAGCATGACCAATCCACCCTAACCTGCACATCCCTGGGCACTATGGGACAATTTAGCACGGCCAATCCCCCCTAACCTGCACATCCCTGGGCACTATGGGACAATTTAGCATGGCCAATCCACCCTAACCTGCACATCCCTGGGCACTATGGGACAATTTAGCACGGCCAATCCACCCTAACCTACACATCCCTGGACACTATGGGACAATTTAGCATGGCCAATTCACCCTAACCTGCACATCCCTGGGCACTATGGGACAATTTAGCATGGCCAATCCACCCTAACCTACACATCCCTGGGCACTATGGGACAATTTAGCACGGCCAATCCACCCTAACCTGCACATCCCTGGGCACTATGGGACAATTTAGCACACCCAATCCACCCTAACCTGCACATCCCTGGGCACTATGGGACAATTTAGCACACCCAATTCACCCTAACCTGCACATCCCTGGGCACTATGGGACAATTTAGCACACCCAATTCACCCTAACCTGCACATCCCTGGGCACTATGGGACAATTTAGCACACCCAATTCACCCTAACCTACACATCCCTGGGCACTATGGGACAATTTAGCATGGCCAATCCACCCTAATCTACACATCCCTGGACACTATGGGACAATTTAGCATGGCCAATCCACCCTAACCTGCACATCCCTGAACACTATGGGACAATTTAGCATGGCCAATTCACCCTAACCTGCACATCCCTGGGCACTATGGGACAATTTAGCACACCCAATCCACCCTAACCTGCACATCTTTGGACTGTGGGAGGAAACCAGAGCACCCAGAGCAAACCCACACAGACACGGGGAGAACGTGCAAACTCCACACAGTCAGTCGCCTGAGGCGGGAGGGCATTTGGACAGATACATGGATAGGAAAGGGTTAGAAGGATGTGGAGAAAGTGAGGACTGGAGATCGAGTCAAGAGTGCGGTGCTGGAAAAGCACAGCAGGTCGGGCAGCATCTGAGGAGCAGGAGAATCGACGTTTCGGGAAAGGCTCTTTATCAGGAGTGAGGCCAAGTGCAGGGATATGGGGTTAGCGTGGATGGGCGATTTGGTTGGCATGGACCAGTTTGGGCCGAAGGGCCTTTTCTCGGTGCTGTGGGATTCCAGTCTTCATTCAGGACAGACGACGGGTGCTGAGGGGTCAACCCTGATGGGTCACCCTGCCTCAGGTGAGGGGGCGGGTCGGTGCGAGTCCTTTGCGTCCATCTTAGCCAGCGTGGGGATTGGAGCCTGGGAATCACAGGGAATCACAAGACAGGCATTGAAGGGAACCCCACCACCTCCCCTCCGGTTCGGAACGACGGCTCTCAGAGGGACCGTTCCTGATGAAACGTCGATCCTCCTGCTCCTCGGACGCTGCCTGACCTGCTGCGCTTTTCCAGCAACACACCCTCGACTCTGATCTCCCTGATCTGCAGGTCCTCACTTACACCATAGTCAGGGGTGAAGGAAGGAAAACCTACCGAGGCCTTCGATGCCCCTTCAGGGGGGAGGGGGGGGGGGGGGTGGTGGGGGGAATGTCGCCACCCTTACCAGGTCCGGCCGCTACATGACTCCAGACCAACCGCCCTCAGAAATTGCTGGGGAAAACCTCGGCAGGTCTGTCGGCATCCGCGGAGGGAAATCAGAGTCCACGTTTCGTTTCTGAGGAAGGGTCAATGTTTCGGGTCAAGTGACCCTTCCTCAGAAACGAAACGTGAACTCTGACTTCTCGCCGGCAGACGCTGCCAGACCTGCCGAGCTTCTCCCCGGCAATCTCTGTGTTTGTTTCTGATTTCCGGCATCCGAGGGCTCTTTCAGGTTTGACTCTCTGAAGCAGCTCACTGCCCATCGGATCCTCGGCATCATTAACAACCGCCTTTAGCGCTCTTTCCATCCTGTTTTTGATCTTCCTCTGTGTGCCAGAGAGACAATATTTCAGTCTGCTCTCTCCCTCGTCCCTCCAAAACCCTTCCAGCAGAATCGAAAGGTTCGTTTGACGCTCCAATCTACTCCAACTCCCCCACTCTCTCTCTCTCTCCCCCCCTCTCTCTCCCTCTCTCTCCCCTCTCTCTCTCTCTCTCCCCCTCTCTCTCTCTCTCTCTCTCTCTCCCCCCCCTCTCTCTCTCTCTCTCCCCCCCCTCTTTCTCCCTCTCTCCCCCCCTCTCCATCTCTCTCTCTCTCTCTCCCCCCCTCTCTCTCTCTCTCTCCCCCCCTCTCTCTCTCTCCCCCCCCTCTCTCTCTCTCCCCCCTCTCTCTCTCTCCCCCCTCTCTCTCTCTCCCCCCTCTCTCTCCCTCTCTCTCTCTCTCTCCCCCCTCTCTCCGTCTCTCTCTCTCTCTCCCTTTCTCTCTCTCTCTGACAATATTTCAGTCTGCTCCCTCACACACTCTTTCCCTCCAAAAACAAGATCCTTTCAATACACTCCAATCTACCCCGACTCCCCCAGCCTTCTCTCTCCCTCTCTCTGCCCCTCTCTCTCTCTTCCCCCCTCTCTACCCCCCCCTCTCTCCCCCTCTCCCCCCTCTCTCTCCCTCTCTCTCCCTCTCTCCCCCCTCTCTCTCCCTCTCTCCCCCTCTCTCTCCCCCTCTCTCTCTATCCCCCCCTCTCTCCCTCTCTCTCCCCCTCTCCCTCTCTCTCTCCACCCCCCTCTCTCTCCCTCTCTCTCTCTCTCCCTTTCTCTCTCTCTCTGACAATATTTCAGTCTGCTCCCTCACACACTCTTTCCCTCCAAAAACAAGATCCTTTCAATACACTCCAATCTACCCCGACTCCCCCAGCCTTCTCTCTCTCTCTATCTCTCTTTCTCTTTCCCTCTCTCTCTCTCTCTCTCTGTGACAAATACTTCAGCCTGCTCCCTCACTCACTTTTACCTCTCGTGAAAACCCTTCCAGCCAGACTCTAATGATCTATTTGATCTCCAATCTGCCCCAGAGTTTCTCTGCCTCTCTCTCTCTCTCTGTCTGGTCTGTCTGAACTCGAGGATGTGTGAGATACCCATTGAATATCTGAAACAGGGCGAAATGAAGGGGTTTCTTGCTGCGGCTCCCCCAGACCCACATCAAAAGATTGGATGTGCTCCTGGTGAGGAGTCAGTGATTGATCAGCGATCGATTACAAACAGATTTGACCAAACTTGCTTCTGCCTGTGTTCTGGTATTCTGTAACACTCCAGCTTCTTTTAGCCTGAGGTAATTTAACAATGAGAGCGATTTGAAATGGTGGCAATGTTTGAACTACAGAAAGGTACCGCCTGCCGGTCTCGCAAATCGATAATTAATGACGCTGAATAATTTAAGTTGAAAATCGATCGGTGCAGTAAGACACACACACAAAAAAGTGTGCGAGCGTGTTTGACTTAAAAATCTTATTGAAAGAGAGAGGGGGGGGGGGAGAAAGGTTTGTGAAACTCTCATCTGGAACTCAGTGAGCTGTGACAGACGGGCAATTTCGTCTCCTAACCTCCCCCCCCCCCCGCCATCACTGTCCCAAGTCTTTTCTCATTCAGAGTCGTGGCTTCGGGACTGGTTTTTTTTTTCTCTTTCAGCCAACACACGCTAAGTCCCTGAACTACTTGTTATAATATTACTCGGGGAGATCCGTCTGCTGTACAGCACTGACGAACTGGGACTCAGAGCTAACAAGGTAGAACTCCCCCCCCCCCCCCCCCCCACCACCAACAGCTCCCTCTGCAAAATATACACACACACGCACGCCCCTGCTTCTCTGAGACATCTCCTTCCCCACCCCCCACCCCCCCACCACCCCTCAGCTCCAGGGGACCCAGGAGCATTTTAACTCCTCTTCCGCTTTGATTCTTACAAAGAAAAAGCACATAAAATACATGATCTCCCGAAACCAAACAGAGGATTAGTGGCAACGAGAGCAAGGGGGATGGTGAGGGGGTTCAGAGGGGGATGTGAGAGGCAGAGAGACTGCAGCTTGAAAGAGAGTTGGGAGAGAGAGAGAGAGAGAGAGAGAGAGAGAGAGAGAGGTTGACCCACGGACAGAAAGATACATAGATATAGAGATGGAGAGGGATACAGAGAGAGAGACAGATAGAGAGATAATTTAATAAATAGAGGGAGAGAGACGGGACGAGGGAGACCGAGAGAAACATATATACAGGTCACATATACACTCATATACAGGTCCCGTACACACTGACACACAGGTCCCATATACACTGATACGCAGGTCACATGTACACTGAAATACAGGTCCCATACACACTGACACACAGGTCCCATATATACTGATACACAGCCCACATACACACTCACATACAGATCCCATACACACTGATACACAGGTCTGATATACACTTAAACACAGGTCCCATACACACTGATACACCGGTCACATACACACTGACACACAGGTCCCATACACACTAATAGACAGGTGCCATATACACTGATACACAGGTCACATGTACACTGAAATACAGGTCCCATACACACTGATACACAGGTCCCATACACAGATACACAGGTCCCATACACACTGATACACAGGTCCCATACACAGATACACAGGTCTCATACACACTGATACACAGGTCTCATACACACTGATACACAGGTCCCATACACAGATACACAGGTCCCGTACACACTGACACACAGGTCCCATACACACTGATACACAGGTCCCATACACAGATACACAGGTCCCGTACACACTGACACACAGGTCCCATACACACTGATACACAGGTCCGATATACACTTAAACACAGGTCCCATACACACTGACATGCAGGTCCGATACATCCTGATAGACCGGTCACATACACACTGATACACAGGTCACATGTACACTGAAATACAGGTCCCATACACACTGACACACAGGTCTCATACACACTGATACACAGGTCCCATACACACTGATACACAGGTCCCATACACACTGATACACAGGTCCGATATACACTTAAACACAGGTCCCATACACACTGACATGCAGGTCCGATACATCCTGATAGACCGGTCACATACACACTGATACACAGGTCACATGTACACTGAAATACAGGTCCCATACACACTGACACACAGGTCTCATACACACTGATACACAGGTCCCATACACACTGATACACAGGTCCCATACACACTGATACACAGGTCCGATATACACTTAAACACAGGTCCCATACACACTGACATGCAGGTCCGATACATCCTGATAGACCGGTCACATACACACTGATACACAGGTCACATGTACACTGAAATACAGGTCCCATACACACTGACACACAGGTCTCATACACACTGATACACAGGTCCCATACACGCCTACACACAGGTCCCATACACACTAATACACAGGTCCCATACACACTGACACACAGGTCCCATATATACTGATGCACAGCCCACATACACACTCACACACAGATCCCATACACACTGATACACAGGTCCGATATACATTTAAACACAGGTCCCATACACACTGACATGCAGGTCCCATACACACTGACACACACATCACATACACACTGGCACACAGGTCCCATATACACGTACACACAGGTCCCATATACACTGATACACCGGTCACATTCACACTGATACACTGTTCCCATACACATTAATACACAGGTCCAATATACACTGACATGCAGGTCCCATACACGCAGATACACAGATCACGTACATACTGACACACAGGTCAGATACACACTGACACACAGGTCCCATACACACTGATACACAGGTCAGATACACACTGACACACAGGGCCCATCCACACTGAAACACAGGTCCCATACACGCTGACACACAGGTCCCATACACACTGACACACAGGTCAGATAAACACTGACACACAGATCCCATCAACACTAATACACAGGTCACATACACACTGACACACAGGTCCCATACACACTGATACAGAGGGCCCATACACACTGATACACAGGTCCCATACACACTGATACAGAGGGCCCATACACACTGATACACAGGTCCCATACACACTAATAGACATGTGCCATATACTCTGACACATAGCCCCCATATACACTGATACACAGGTCCCATATACACTTACACACACGTCCCATACACGCTGATACACAGGTCCCATACACACTGACACACAGGTCCCATACACACTGACACAGAGGGCCCATACACACTGATACACAGGTCCCATACACACTAATAGACATGTGCCATATACACGGACACAGAGGTACCATACACACTGACACGCAGGTCCCATACGCACTGATAGATAGGCGTCATATATTCTGGCACACGGGTCCCATACATGCTGATACACAGGTCGCATACACAATTACACACAGGTCCCGTACACACTGACAGACAAGTCTCATATAGACTGATACACAGGTCACATACACGCTAATACACAGGTCACATATACAATTACACACAGGTCCCATACACACTGACACACAGGTCCCATACACGCTGATACACAGGCCACATATACAATTACACACAGGTCCCATACACACTGATACACAGGTCCCATACACAGATACACAGGTCTCATACACACTGATACACAGGTCTCATACACACTGATACACAGGTCCCATACACAGATACACAGGTCCCGTACACACTGACACACAGGTCCCATACACACTGATACACAGGTCCCATACACAGATACACAGGTCCCGTACACACTGACACACAGGTCCCATACACACTGATACACAGGTCCGATATACACTTAAACACAGGTCCCATACACACTGACATGCAGGTCCGATACATCCTGATAGACCGGTCACATACACACTGATACACAGGTCACATGTACACTGAAATACAGGTCCCATACACACTGACACACAGGTCTCATACACACTGATACACAGGTCCCATACACACTGATACACAGGTCCCATACACACTGATACACAGGTCCGATATACACTTAAACACAGGTCCCATACACACTGACATGCAGGTCCGATACATCCTGATAGACCGGTCACATACACACTGATACACAGGTCACATGTACACTGAAATACAGGTCCCATACACACTGACACACAGGTCTCATACACACTGATACACAGGTCCCATACACACTGATACACAGGTCCCATACACACTGATACACAGGTCCGATATACACTTAAACACAGGTCCCATACACACTGACATGCAGGTCCGATACATCCTGATAGACCGGTCACATACACACTGATACACAGGTCACATGTACACTGAAATACAGGTCCCATACACACTGACACACAGGTCTCATACACACTGATACACAGGTCCCATACACGCCTACACACAGGTCCCATACACACTAATACACAGGTCCCATACACACTGACACACAGGTCCCATATATACTGATGCACAGCCCACATACACACTCACACACAGATCCCATACACACTGATACACAGGTCCGATATACATTTAAACACAGGTCCCATACACACTGACATGCAGGTCCCATACACACTGACACACACATCACATACACACTGGCACACAGGTCCCATATACACGTACACACAGGTCCCATATACACTGATACACCGGTCACATTCACACTGATACACTGTTCCCATACACATTAATACACAGGTCCAATATACACTGACATGCAGGTCCCATACACGCAGATACACAGATCACGTACATACTGACACACAGGTCAGATACACACTGACACACAGGTCCCATACACACTGATACACAGGTCAGATACACACTGACACACAGGGCCCATCCACACTGAAACACAGGTCCCATACACGCTGACACACAGGTCCCATACACACTGACACACAGGTCAGATAAACACTGACACACAGATCCCATCAACACTAATACACAGGTCACATACACACTGACACACAGGTCCCATACACACTGATACAGAGGGCCCATACACACTGATACACAGGTCCCATACACACTAATAGACATGTGCCATATACTCTGACACATAGCCCCCATATACACTGATACACAGGTCCCATATACACTTACACACACGTCCCATACACGCTGATACACAGGTCCCATACACACTGACACACAGGTCCCATACACACTGACACAGAGGGCCCATACACACTGATACACAGGTCCCATACACACTAATAGACATGTGCCATATACACGGACACAGAGGTACCATACACACTGACACGCAGGTCCCATACGCACTGATAGATAGGCGTCATATATTCTGGCACACGGGTCCCATACATGCTGATACACAGGTCGCATACACAATTACACACAGGTCCCGTACACACTGACAGACAAGTCTCATATAGACTGATACACAGGTCACATACACGCTAATACACAGGTCACATATACAATTACACACAGGTCCCATACACACTGACACACAGGTCCCATAAATGCTGACACACTTGGCCCATACATACTGACAGACAAGTCTCATATAGACTGATATACAGGTCACATACACACTGATACACAGGTCTGATACACACTGACACACAGGGGCCCTACACACTGACACACAGGTCCCATACACACTGCCACACAGGTCACATACACGCTGATACACAGGTCACATATACAATTACACACAGGTCCCATACACACTGACACACAGGTCCCATATACACTTACACACAGATCTCATACACACTGTTACACAGGTCCAATACACACTGACATGCAGGTCCCATACACGCAGATACACAGGTCACGTACATACTGATACACAGGTCCCATATACACTGTCACACAGGGCCCATCCACACCTACACACAGGTCCAATACACACCTATGCACAGGTCCCATACACACTGACACACAGGTCACATATACACAGATACACAGGTCCCATATACACTTACACACTGGACCCATATACACTGATACACAGGTCACATACACATTAATACACAGGTCCCATACACACTGACACACAGGTCCCATACACATTGAGACACAGGTCCGATACACACTTAAACACCGGTCAAATACACACTGACGCACAGGTCCCATACACACTAATAAACAGGTGCCATATACACTGACACATAGCCCCCATATACACTGATACGCCGGTCCCATATACACTTACACACAGTTCCCATACACACGGACACACTGGTACCATACACACTGACACACTGGTCCCATACACACTGATACACTGGTCCTATACACACTGATACACTGGTCCTATACACATTAATACACAGGTCCCATACACACCTACACACAGGTCCAATACACACCTACACACAGATCCCATATACACTGATACAAAGATCCCATACACACTGACACACAGGTCCAATACACACGGACACACTGGTACCATACACACTGACACACTGGTCCCATACACACTGATACACTGGTCCTATACACACTGATACACTGGTCCTATACACATTAATACACAGGTCCCATACACACCTACACACAGGTCCAATACACACCTACACACAGATCCCATATACACTGATACAAAGATCCCATACACACCTACACACAGGTCCAATACACACCTACACACAGATCCCATATACACTGATACAAAGATCCCATATACACTGATACAAAGATCCCATACACACTGACACACAGGTCCCATACACACTGACACACAGGTCCCATACACACTGACACACAGATCCCATACACACTGATACACCGCTCACATACACACAGACACACAGGGCCCATATGCACTAATAGACAGTTGCCATATACAGTGACACATAGCCCCCATATACACTGACACACAGGTCCCATACACAATGACACACAGCCCCCATACACACTGACACACAGGTCCAATACACACTGACACGCAGGTCCCATACACACTGACACACAGGTCACATACACACTGACACACAGGTCCCTACACACTGACACACTGGTTCCATACACACTGACACACACGCCCAATACATGCTCATACACAGGTCACATACGCACTGACACACAGGTCCCATACACACTGACACACAGGTCAGATACACTAGAATACACTGGTTGCATACACACTGACACACAGGTTCCATATACACAGATACAAAGGTCCCATACACACTGGCACACAGGTTCCATATACACTGATACACAGGTCCCATACACACTGACACACAGATCTCATACACACTGATACACAGGTCCCATACACACTGACACAGAGGTCCCATATACACTGATACACAGGTCACATACACACTGACACACAGGTCCCATACACACAGATACAAAGGTCCCATACACACTGACACACAGGTTCCATATACACAGATACAAAGGTCCCATACACACTGACACACAGGTTCCATATACACTGATACAAAGGTCCCATACACACTGACACACAGGTTCCATATACACTGATACACAGGTCACATACACACTGACACACAGATCTCATACACACTGATACACAGGTCCCATACACACTGACACACAGATCTCATACACACTGATACACAGGTCCCATACACACTGACACAGAGGTCCCATATACACTGATACACAGGTCACATACACACTGACACACAGGTCCCATATACACTGATACACAGGTCACATACACAGTGACAGACAGGTCCCATACACACAGACACACAGGGCCAATATGCACTAATAGACAGTTGCCATAGACACTGACACATAGCCCCCATATACACTGACACACAGGGTCCCATATACACTGACACACAGCCCACATACACACTGATACACCGGTCCCATACACACTGACACACTAGTCACATACAACTGACACACAGGTCCTACACACATTGACACACAGCCCCCATACACACTGATACACAGGTCCCATACACATCGACCCACAGGTCCCATACACACTGACCCACAGGTCACATACACATTGACACAGAGGTCCCATACGCACTAATAGACAGTTTCCATATACACTGACACACAGCCCCCATATACACTGACACACAGCCCCCATACACAATGACACACAGGTCCCATACACACTGATACACCGGTCCCATACACACTGATGCACAGGTCCCATACACACTGATATACAGGTCAGAAACACACAGACACACAGGTCACATATACACTGACACATAGGTACCATACACAATGACCCACAGGTCCCATACACACTAACATGCAGGTCAAATACACGCTGACCCACAGGTCACATACGCACGAATGGACAGTTTCCATATACACTGACACATAGCCCCCATATACACTGACACACAGGTCACATACACAAGAATACACAGGTCCCATACACACTGACACACAGGTCCCATACACACTGACACACAGGTCCCATACATGCTGATACACAGGTCACATACACACACACAGGTCACATACACACTGACACACAGGTCCCACACATGCTGATACACAGGTCACATACACACTCACACACTAGTCACGTACACATTGACACACAGGTCCCCTACAAAGTGACACACAGGTCCCATACACGCTGACACACAGGGACCATACACGTTGATACACAGGTCACATACACAATTACACCCAGGTCCCATACACACTGACACACAGGACAAGTACACACTGGTACACAGGTCCCAGACACACTGACACACAGGTCCCATACACACTAACATGCAGGTCAAATACACGCTGACCCACAGGTCACATACGCACGAATGGACAGTTTCCATATACACTGACACATAGCCCCCATATACACTGACACACAGGTCACATACACAAGAATACACAGGTCCCATACACACTGACACACAGGTCCCATACACACTGACACACAGGTCCCATACATGCTGATACACAGGTCACATACACACACACAGGTCACATACACACTGACACACAGGTCCCACACATGCTGATACACAGGTCACATACACACTCACACACTAGTCACGTACACATTGACACACAGGTCCCCTACAAAGTGACACACAGGTCCCATACACGCTGACACACAGGGACCATACACGTTGATACACAGGTCACATACACAATTACACCCAGGTCCCATACACACTGACACACAGGACAAGTACACACTGGTACACAGGTCCCAGACACACTGACACACAGGTCCCATACACACTGCCATGCAGGACACATACACACTGACACACAGTGCCATACCTGCTGATACACAGGTCTCATACACACTGACACACAGGTCCCATACACACTGACATGCAGGTCCCATACACACTGACACACAGAACCCATACACACTGATACACAGGTCACATACACAATTACACACAGAACCCATACACACTGATACACAGGTCACATACACAATTACACACAGAACCCATACACACTGATACACAGGTCACATACACAATTACACACAGAATCCATACACACTGATACACAGGTCACATACACAATTACACACAGAACCCATACACACTGATACACAGGTCACATACACAATTACACACAGAACCCATACACACTGATACACAGGTCACATACACAATTACACACAGAATCCATACACACTGATACACAGGTCACATACACAATTACACACAGAACCCATACACACTGATACACAGGTCACATACACAATTACACACAGAACCCATACACACTGATACACAGGTCACATACACAATTACACACAGAACCCATACACACTGATACACAGGTCCCATACACACTGATACACAGGTCCCATGCACACTGATACACAGGTCACATACACACTGATACACAGGTCCCATATACACCAACCCACAGGTCCCATACACACTGTCACACAGGTCCCATACACACTGACACACAGGTCACATACATGCTGACACACAAGACCCATTCACACTGATACACAATCCATACGCACTGAAAGACTGGTGCCATATACACTGACACACAGGTCCCATACACACTGACACACAGGTCCCATACACACTGACCCACAGGTCCCATACACACTGACACAGAGGTCCCATACACACTGACACACAGGTCCCATACACACTGATAGACAGGTCCCACACACACTGATAGATAGGCGTCATATACACTGGCACACAGGTCACATACATGTTTACACACAGATCCCATACACACTGAGACAGAGGTCCCATACACACTGACCCACAGGTCACATACACACTGTCACACAGGTCCCATACACACTGACACACAGGTCACGTACATGCTGACACACAAGACCCATTCACACTGATACACAATCCATACGCACTGAAAGACTGGTGCCATATACACTGACACACAGGTCCCATACACACTGACACACAGGTCCCATACACACTGACCCACAGGTCCCATACACACTGACACACAGGTCCCATACACACTGACACAGAGGTCACGTACATGCTGACACACAAGACCCATTCACACTGATACACAACCCATACACACTGACACACAGGTCCATTACACATTGACACACAGATCCCATACACACTGACACACAGATCCCATACACACTGATACACAGGTCCTATACACACTAATGCACAGGTCCCATACACACTGACACATAGGTCCTATACACACTGATAGACAGGTCCATATACACTGACACATAGCCCCCATATACACTGACACACAGGTCCCATACACAAGAATACACTGATTCCATACACACTGACACACAGGTCCCATGCACACTGATACACAGGTCACATACACAAGTACACACAGGTCCCATACATGCTGACACACGGGTCAGATCCACACTAACACACAGGTCCCATACATGCTGATACACAGGTCCCATACACACTCACACACAGGTCACATACACATTGGCACACAGGTCCCATACACACTGATAGATAGGCGTCATATACACTGGACAACAGGTCCCAAACATGCTGATACACAGGTCCCATACATGTTTACACACAGGTCCCATACACACTGACACACAGGTCCCGTGCACACTGACACAGAGGTCCCATACACACTAATACACAGGTCCCATACACACTGATAGACAGGTCCAATACACACTGACACACAGGTCCCATACACACTGATAGACAGGTCCAATACACACTGACACACAGGTCCCATACACGCTGATACACAGGTCACGTACACACTGACACACAGGTCCCATACACACTGATAGACAGGTCCCATACACATTGACTCATAGGTCCCATACACATTGACACACAGGTCCGATACGCACTGATACACTGGTGCCATATACAACTGACTCATAGCCCCCATATACACTGACACACAGGTCCCATACACAAGAATACACTGGTTCCATACACACTGATACACAGGTCCCATACACACTGATACACAGGTCCCATACACAATGACACACAGGTCCCATACACACTGACACACAGGTCCCATACACATTGACACACAGGTCCCATACACATTGACACAGAGGTCCCATACACACTGACACACAGGTCCCATACACAAGAATACACTGGTTCCATACACACTGATACACAGGTCCCATACACACTGATACACAGGTCCCATACACAATGACACACAGGTCCCATACACACTGATACACAGGTCCCATACACATTGACACACAGGTCCCATACACACTGACACACAGGTCCCATACACATTGACACACAGGTCCCATACACATTGACACAGAGGTCCCATACACACTGACACACAGGTCCCATACACAAGAATACACTGGTTCCATACACACTGATACACAGGTCCCATACATACTGATACACAGGTCCCATACACATTGACACACAGGTCCCATACACACTGACACACAGGTCCCATACACATTGACACACAGGTCCCATACACATTGACACACAGGTCCCATACACACTGATACACAGGTGCCATGCACACTGACACAGAGGTCCCATACACATTGACACACAGGTCCCATATGCACTGATACACAGGTCACATACACGCCTATACTCAGGTTCCATACACATTGACACACAGGTCCCATACACATTGACACACAGGTCCCATACACACTGACACACAGGTCCCATACACACTGACGCACAGGTCCCATACACACTAACGCACAGGTCCCATATGCACTGATACACAGGTCACTTACACGCCTATACTCAGGTCCCATACACACTGACACACAGGTCCCAAATGCACTGATACACAGACCCTATGAACAGACTGATACACAGTATCTACACAGACTGATGCACAGTGCCCACATACAGACTGATACACAGTATCCATACACAGAATGATACATTGTGCCCACACACAGACTGATACACAGTGATGCTACACAGATTGATACACAATGCACATATGTAGACTGATACATAGACCCCATACAGAGACTGATCCTCAGACACCACACAGAGAATGTTACACAGACCCCATACAGACACTAATATACAGGTCCCAAACAGAAACTGATAGACAGACCCCACACAGAGACTGATACACAGACTGATACACAGATCCCATACACAGACTGATACACAGACCCCACACAGAGACTAATATACAGGTCCAAAACAGAAACTGATAGACAGACCCCATACAGAGACTGAACACAGACCCCATACACAGACTGATACACAGACCCCACACAGAAACTGATACACAGACTGCATACAGAGACTGATATGCAGACCCCACACACAGACTGACCACAGACCTCACACAGAGACTGATACACAGACTGCATACACAGACTAGTATACATACTCCACACACAGACTGATACACAGACCCCACACAGAGACTGATACACAGACTGCATACAGAGACTAATATACAGACCCCGCACACAGACTGACCACAGACCCCACGCAGAGTCTGATTCACAGACCCCACATAGAAACTGATACACAGACCCCATGCACAGACTGATAAACAGGTCCTACATACAGACTGATACACAGAGCACACACCGAGACTGATACACAAGTCCCTTACAGATACTGATACACAGACCCCACACACAGACTGATACACAGGTCCCACACAGAGGCTGATACACAGACCCCACACAGAGACGGATACACAGGTCCCACACAGAGGCTGATACACAGACCCCACACAGAGACGGATATACAGGTCCCACACAGAGACTGATACACAGGCCCCACACCTGCATGCAGAGCCACGAGAGATGGGTGAGATCCTAAATGAATGATCCTCATCAGTATTTACCATTGAGTAAGGTATGAATGCGAGGGAACTTTGGGAATTAAATAGTGATGTCTTCAAGAGTGTCCATATTACAGGACAGGAGGTGCTGGTAGTCTTAAAATGCGTTACGGCAGATAAATCTCTGGGATGTGATGAAACGTTTACCAGGATATTGTGGGAGACTAGGGAGGAAATTGCGGGGAGTGGAGATCTTTGTATCATCGACAGGTGGAATGCCTGATGATTGGAGGGTGGCGCAGAAAGGCGACAGGGAAACGCCTGGGTACTACCGATCGGCGAGCCTAACGTCAGTGGTGGGAAAGTTGTTAGGCGGGATTCTGACAGACAGGATCGATAAGCGTTTGCAGAGGCAAGGACTCATTGGGATAGTCAGCACGGCTGCGTGCGTGGGAAATTATCTCTCGCAGAGGTTTTTTGAAAGGATGACGAATAAAATAGATAGGGGTCAGTGTGGTCGACGTTGTCCGCATGGACTTTAGCAAGGCCTTCGACAAAGCACTGCATGGAATATTGTTGAGGAAGCTTAAATCTCACGGGATCCAGGGAGAGCTAGCCAATTAGATATGAAATTGGCTTGGCGGGAGAAGACAAGAGGGTGGTAGCAGAGGGTTATTTTTCTGACTGGAAGCTTTTGACCAGCAGTGTGCTGTACAGAATGGTGCTGGGTCCACTCGTTACGCATCATTTATATAAAAGATTTGGATGAGAATTTAGGAGGTATGGTTAGTAAATCTGCAGATGACACCAAGATTGGTGGTATAGTGGACAGTGAAGAAGGTTATCCGGGAATACAGCATGATCTTGATCAACTTGGAGCGCAGGTTTGTAGCTCCTTGAAAGTGGAGTCGCAGGTCGATAGGACAGTGAAGAAGGCGTTTGGTCTGCTTTCCTTTATTGGTCAGAGTACTGAGTACAGGAGTTGGGAGGTCATGTTGCGGCTGTACAGGACATTGGTTAGGCCACTGTTGGAATATTGCATGCAATTCTAATCTCCTTCCTATCGGAAGGATGTTGTGAAACTCGAAAGGGTTCAGAAAAGATTTACAAGGATGTTGCCAGGGTTGGAGGATCTGAGCTATAGGGAGAGGCTGAACAGGCTGGGGCTGTTTTCCCTGGAGCGTCGGAGGCTGAGGGGTGACCTTATAGAGGTTTACAAAATTATGAGGGGCATGGATAGGATAAATAGACAAGGTCTTTTTCCTGGGGTCCAGAACTAGAGGGCATAGGTTTAGGGTGAGAGGGGAAAGTTATAAAAGAGACCTAAGGGGCAACTTTTTCACCCAGAGGGTTGTCCGTGTATGGAATGAGCTGCCAGAGGAAGTGGTGGGGGCTGGTACAATTGCAACATTTAAGAGGCATCTGGATGGGTATATGAATAGGAAGGGTTTGGAGGGATACGGGCCGGGTGCTGGCAGGTGGGACTAGATTGGGTTGGGATATCTGGTCGGCCTGACTCTGATCTCCAGCACCTACAATCCTCACCTTCTGTGACTTTGGTCCGAAGGGTCTGTTTCCGCGCTGTACATCTCTGTGACTCTGTCACTGGCTTTGTCACTGGGCCGATGGGCTGAGGGATGGCAGGTGGAGTTTAATTCAGATACAGGCGAGTGGCTGCATTTTGATAGAGTGAACCAGGGCAGGACTTGCACAGTCAATGGCTGGGCCCCGGGATTGTTATGGAACAAAGGGATCCAGGGATAAAGGTTCCTAACTCCTTGAAAGTGGGGTCACACAGGGTCGTGATGAAGTCTTTCCGCACGCAGGCTTTCATTGGTCAGAGCACTGAGTATAGGAGTTGGGACAGTACCCTGTTTGTTAATAATCTGTCCACCTCTGCCCTTTTATAACCCCATCTTCTAGAAAAGAGCATTCCGCAGACTTCTGGAACTTTCTTTGAGTGGAGAATTTCCTGCTCAACCAAGTCTGATTGACTGGTGGAGCAGAATCGAGGGGCTGAATAGTCTATTCCCACTCCTATTTCACAGGTAGTCTCTGTGTAATAGACTCAATACTGATGAACCATTTAGAGTCACCCTCTCATTATTAATCTGGTGTTGAGGTATCTGTCTGTCTGTTGTCTGTTTCTGTATCAGAGCTAATAGACGGAGGGCCGATGTATCAGATTGCCTCAGTGTCTGATGCAATTCTCTGACTTGATTTGGGATTTGTGTATCAGTCTCATGTGGTCTCTGTGTGGGACCTGTGCATCAGTCTCTGTGTGGGGACTGTGTATCAGTCTCTGTGTGGGGACTGTGTATCAGTCTCTGTGTGGGGACTGTGTATCAGTCTCTGTGTGGGGACTGTGCATCAGTCTCTGTGTGGGGACTGTGCATCAGTCTCTGTGTGGGGACTGTGTATCAGTCTCTGTGTGGGGCATGTGTATCTGTCTCTGTGTGGGGACTATGTATCAGTCTCTGTG
Source organism: Chiloscyllium punctatum (assembly GCF_047496795.1). Lineage (NCBI taxonomy): Eukaryota > Metazoa > Chordata > Chondrichthyes > Orectolobiformes > Hemiscylliidae > Chiloscyllium > Chiloscyllium punctatum. The sequence goes on along the minus strand of NC_092772.1, from coordinate 61,564,670 downwards.
TGGGGACTGTGTATCAGTCTGAGTGTGGGGACTGTGTATCAGTCTCTGTGTGGGGACTGTGTATCAGTCTGAGTGTGGGGCCTGTGTATCAGTCTTTGTGTGGGGACTGTGTATCAGTCTCTGTGTGGGGACTGTGTATCAGTCTGAGTGTGGGGCCTGTGTATCAGTCTCTGTGTGGGGACTGTGTATCAGTCTGAGTGTGGGGCCTGTGTATCAGTCTCTGTGTGGGGACTGTGTATCAGTCTGAGTGTGGGGCCTGTGTATCAGCCTCTGTGTGGGGACTGTGTATCAGTTTGTGTATGGGGACTGTGTATCAGTCTCTGTGTGGGGCCAGTGTATCAGTTTGTGTATGGGGCCTGTGTATCAGTTTGTGTAGGGGTCCTGTGTATCAGTGTCTGTATGGGGCCTGCATATCAGTCTGTGTATGGGGTCTGCATATCAGTCTGTGTATGGGGCCTGCGTATCAGTATGTGTATGGGGCCTGCGTATCAGTCTGTGTATGGGGCCTGCGTATCAGTCTGTGTATGGGGCCTGTGTATCAGTCTCTTATACACAGAGGGGTGACCTTATAAAGGTTTATAAAATGATGAAGGGCCTGGATAAAATAAATAGACACGGTCTGTTCCCTGGGATGGGGGAGTCCAGAACTAGAGGGGCATAGGTTTAGGGTGAGAGGGGAAAGATATAAAAGAGACCTAAGGGGCAATGTTTCCATGCAGAGGGTGGTACGTGTATGGAATGAGCTGCCAGAGATTGTGGTGGAGGCTGGTACAGTTACAACATTTAAGAGGCATTTGGATGGGTATATGAATAGGAAGGGTTTGGAGGGATATGGGCCGGGTGCTGGCAGGTGGGACTGGATTGGGTTGGGATATCTGGTCGGCATGGAGGGGTTGGGCCGAAGGGTCTGTCTCCCTGCTGTACATCTCTCTGGGTCTATTAGGGATCCTGTAAACCATTCCTACAAGTGACTTCTTATCATTACTATATTCCAACTCAACTTGACTGGTATGACGATTCTGATCTTCAGGATTACTTGGACTGACCCATCGTTAACCGGGAGAGCTCCCCCTCCTCCTTCCTTCCATCCTTCTTTAGCATTTTGTTTCCTTGAAAATGATATCTCGTAGCCAGGGTGTCTATCAGAATGTGTACATTTCCTTTGATCTGTGCTCTCGGCCCATTTGTAATGGATTCAGGCCAATTCATCCACACACAGAAACTTACGCGCCGACCCCATAGCACTGAGGAAAACACAGAGAAGAAACAAGAAAATACAGCGCAAATCAAACACCAGCATAAATACTGACGAACAGAACGCACAGCAATACAGAGATGCAGCTTTTTAGCAAAATGAACAGCCCAGTGATTGGCCCAAATCAACAGGATTAGGGAAGAGAGGAACTCAGAATTAAAATTATAAGTTATATGAATTATAGGGCCGGCATTGTGACTCAGTGGTTCGCACTGCTGCCTCTAAGAGCCAGGGACCCGGGTTCGATTCCAGACTCGGGGGCGACTGTCTGTGTGGGGTTTGCCCATTCTCCCCGTGTCTGTGTGGGTTTCCTCCCACAGTCCAAAGATGTGCAGGTTAGGGTGGAGTGGCCATGCTAAATTGTCCTATAGTGCCCAGAGATGTGCAGGTTAGGGTGGATTGGCCGTGCTAAATTGTCCCATAGTGCCCAGGGATTTACAGGTTAGGGTGGATTGGCCGTGCTAAATTGTCCCATAGTGCCCAGGGATGTGCAGGTTAGGGTGGATTGGCCGTGCTAAATTGTCCCATAGTGCCCAGGGATTTACAGGTTAGGGTGGATTGGCCGTGCTAAATTGTCCCATAGTACCCAGGGATGTGCAGGTTAGGGTGGATTGGCCGTGCTAAATTGTCCCATAGTACCCAGGGATGTGCAGGTTAGGGTGGATTGGCCGTGCTAAATTGTCCCATAGTGCCCAGGGATGTACAGGTTAGGGTGGATTGGCCATGCTAAATTGTCCCATAGTGCCCAGGGATGTGCAGGTTAGGGTGGATTGGCCATGCTAAATTGTCCCATAGTGCTCAGGGATGTGCAGGTTAGGGTGGATTGGCCATGCTAAATTGTCCCATAATGTTCAGGGATGTGCAGGTTAGGGTGGATTGGCAGTGCTAAATTGTCCCATAGTGCCCAGGGATGTGCAGGTTAGGGTGGATTGGCCATGCTAAATTGTCCCATAGTGCTCAGGGATGTGCAGGTTAGGGTGGATTGGCCATGCTAAATTGTCCCATAATGTTCAGGGATGTGCAGGTTAGGGTGGATTGGCCATGCTAAATTGTCCCATAGTGCCCAGGGATGTGTAGGTTAGGGTGGATTGGCCATGGGAAATGCAGGGTTATGGGTATAGAGTGGGGGACTGGCTCTGGCTGTGATGCCTGTCAGAAAGTCAGTAGGGCCTTGATAGACCGAATGGACTCTTCCTGCACTCTCCGAATCTCTGATTCTAAGTATACCTGCAATGCAAAGTGATATCATAAAGACAACGCTATGGCACATTGTCTGAATGCATGAAGGATTCCCAACCAGGTAGTCTCAAGGCCCAAATAGATATGCAGGGGTCTGACCTCATACTTAATGGTTGTTTGGTGACCTGACTGGAAACTGAATACAATACAGAACCTCCTCTGTCAGCCTTGATACAGTGACCTTCTTGTTTGAGTTTTTGAACATGGTTGGAATATTTCGTTCCCGTGAGCTGTGTAATGTTACGAAAGACCGTCCGTTGCCTGTGTAAACTCACTGCTTGCAATGTATTTTTCCAGTCTCACTCAACCAAGTTGTCCCCATTGCTTTCATAATTCACCTGGTTAATACTTAACAGCGCTGCTTCAGAACAGTTTAAAGAAATATTGCATAGTTGTGGCCATTCGTGTGGAAAATTTATTTTTACAAAGTGATTCTTAGTTCATCCTTTTTCCTTCCGCAACACTCCATCTCAAGTAACTTGTCCTCTAGCTGACTCTGCACCATGCCCACCATCCTTACACTGACTCTCCACAGCTTCGGAGCTCTGTTGGTTTTTTCAGGTTGGTATGCAGATTTCGGTCACCCATGATAACTGTGTTGCCCACCCTGCAAGCTCCTCTCATCCCCTGATATATATCAGGCCCCGCACTGCCAGTACTTTTGATGAGTTGAAAATAACTCCAACATCTGCTGCCTCTTGCTGTTTCTTGTATCCATCCAAACAAATTTG